>NC_141539.1:126140000-126342500 GCF_021556685.1 Rattus norvegicus | reverse complement strand
TCTGTTGTGGCCTCGCTGTCACGATGGCCTTTCTAAAGAGGCTGCTTCACAGCACGCTGGCTCTGTGTTGTTGCCCCTCCTCCTCCTCGAGCTTTATATAATTAACGATTTACTGAGAAGCTGTGGCATACCAAATGCTCCCTCAAATGACTGAGGCCTCATCATCGCTAGGTTTGCAAAGGTTACTCATAGTGCCATGTATAGATAGTAAAGTGAGTTTGTTTTTATTGGGCAAACAGTAGCAGGAAGTAAATGAGATGGTGGGAGATCCTGATTCTCCCAGGATCTCCCTGCAGGCAAGGTCCCAGGAGAAGGGTCCTTGTAGGGTCCCTATGTCAGAGCAACGGCAGCTTCCCCACAGTGGGTGTGGCCAGCCCCACCAGCTCAGCCCCACTTGAGACCCTGTCAGCGATTACAGCCCAATGGTGTCTGTACTCAGTCCCAGTCTCCTGCCTTGACTTAAATGCTTTCCCATCATGTTCCCAGGTTTGACTCCTCTCACAGTTAGCCAAACCTCCTGAGGACAGAGAGTTAATGTTTTCCAGCAGACCCACCACTAGGAAGGCGGGGATGCATAAAGAACTCCAATTGGGGGCCTTGGCCTGCTGAGGTAGACCGTGGCTGCCAGCTGTTCAGAGTAACACACTGACAGCTGTCAAGAGGAGCAGGTGCCAGGCCGCCCTGAGGGGAAGCAAGGTCTTCCTGGTATCCATTCTTTATGGACCCATGGGGGACTGAGTGAGAGGAAGCATATGAATCAGGGGACTTAATGACGGACCGAGAAACACGGGACGTATAAAACCAGCTAGACCTCGCAGTGACATACCCAAGGCTCATTCTCAAGTCACCCTGTATGGCCACGGCCTGATCTTGCTCAGACTGGTCTAAGTATCTTATCTGTGTTTCAACACTTGACCCTGTGTAGGTGTTATCCTTGATGTACCCCTGGACTAGAGTTCGTCATCTTCCCTTGTCTGAGCTGCTGCCTTGGGCAAGAGATAACTGGGTGGTTTTTTTACTTGGGAGGTGTGGGTGTCAGAGCACAGGGTTTCAGAGTCAGGTTAGCTCCCGGTCAGGACCCAGCTCTGCACACATTGGTCTGTAATGCTGGTTTAGGGTGGGTTTGCTTGCGTCTGTGAAGGGGACATTGCAAACCGAGGAAGGGTCACCGTGGACTCCGGTGACTCAGCATTCGCATTTTCTGCTCTGAGCGTGAATTGTCACAATCGCTTTGGAAAATTTATCTGGCATTGTCTGGAGTTCCGCACATCCTGCAGCCCACCTGGCTTCCTTCCTAGGCGCATACCAGAGAAAAGCTAGCACACAGACGGCTGGCCGTTAGGAGACACGGAAGGGAATGACCTACTGTATTCATAATAACAAAACCTGGGGACAGCCCAGATGCCTATCAGTGGTTACAGGGAGATACGGCTGCACAATGGAATATTACCCAGCTGTCTAAACAAATTAAGTGCAGTGGCATGTGGCGCTGAAGATGAATTCTAGCAATACATAAATATTAGGTAAGAATAGCATGCTCCCGACACCACACGCACACGCAGCGCTGCTGTTCCTTTGTTGTAAGGTGAACGGAGACAAAAATTGAGGTGTTTGGCTAGGAATATGTACAGACACAGTAGCAGGGTTTACAGAAGCAAGTGGAAAATTTCAGTTCTGAAATCTGGGAGTGGGGTGTCTGGTTAATTGTCAGTTCTGGGGGGGGGGTCCTGGCCTTTGTTTTCGGTTGAAGCTTTGCAGGTGGTCATTGAACTGTGGAACGTGGAGGGAGTGAAAGTGGGCTGTGTGCTTCCTGGAGATGAGAACCAGGAGCCCAGGATTAAGCTCAGTAGGTCATAAACCCCGTCCTGTGCATGTGGGACCAAGAGTTCCGCAGCTGGAGCTGGCTTCTGTGGCCTCGTGTTTGCTGAGGGTGGGGGGGTGGAGTCTGTGTTGTCATAGTTACCCACCCCCCTGCCCCCCACCTCCCCCTGCTGTCTAGTCACCACCTGTCCATCCAGTTCAGGTCTCCCTTCTCCTGGATGCCTGCTGGCTACTGTGACCTCAGCCAGCTTGTGGTATTTTCTCTTCCTTAACTACTTGTTTCCTATCTATGACACACAATTAGCGTATGGCCTCCCTGGGTAATCGTTTCCACATGTGGGTCTCTTGTGAGAGTGTAATCCCCACCGGGCAGAGGTCAAGTTTTATCTCCTCTTCTGTGGTGGATAGCTAGCTCCCTAGTTCTGGGCCCGCTTGCCCCTTTCTCCCATACAGCTGAATTCCAAGTCCCCTTGTGGCTGCATGGCCAGGCAGGCCCTTTGGCTGTGTGTAGTATATGTAGCACAGCCACGGAGCTTCTGGGAAACCTTCCTGAGGGGAGCTGACCGCCCGCCCGCCCGCCCGCCCGCCTGCCTGCCTGCCCGCCTGCCTGCCTGCCTTCTCCTTTCTTTTCTTTCTGCAGAGCAGGGAACTGACCCTAGCTCCAGCCTCCACCCAAAGGGCACTGAGATCAAGAGCGCCCAGGGTCACTACCTGCCGGGGCTCACCTGGCTTCTCATAAACTAGAGTCTCTTGAGTTGTTTCTTTTCAAAGCTTTGTTACCACAGTGGAGCACAGTTCTCTGTGATGTGTCCCACAGCCTGCCAATTGTTCTTAGCATTGCTGGTACAGGATGAGGATACCATGAGCTCAATGACTTAAGTCTGTGGCATCTCCCATAGACTTCTAGACTCTGGGATTCTTTGCATTCATTTTGCTGAGAGACTTGGATGCCCAGTGACTCCTTTGGCCCTGTCTGCTCACCCTCGAATGACCTGGACATCCCTGGACCTTAAACTCCATCTGCCCATTAGTTGTCTGAGTTAACAAGGCGCTTGTGTCAATCAGATAGTTTGCCACATAGGGTCTGTGTGTTCAGGCCCTCATTTGCATGCAGTCCACGGTGGGGGTGGAGGGGTGGTCCACACAGGACGGACTGAAGCCCAGCATCTTTGCACAGGAATGGGTGTTAATGATGGTCCAACCTTTTCGAGGGTGGCTGTTCTACCCTGATCCTGCCAGCCATCAGCCATCATTCCTGTCTTCTCCCTAGAGGAAAACTGGTATGCACTGTGGGGCTGGAAAGGTGACACTTACTGTCAGTTTCTCAGTTCGTTTTGGTGGTTTTGGGGCGCGCGTGTGTGTGACAGAATCTCACACTGTAGCCCCTTATTGCCCCTCTTCTTGGGGGAGGCCAGTGTCTCAGTGGACACAGGATGATAGCACCCTTGGAAAAGGAATGGGGGGGTGGCACGACTGTGCAGGTGTACATTGTCACCTAGGGCAGTCCTAACAGGAGGCCCAGCAGCAGCCTCAACCTCTGACTGACTGGGCAGCGGCCACAATTCTGGAATGTTAACCTCAGGGCATGTCCAGCCTCAGCAGTCTGACTGTTTGTGAGAACACCCTTCCCCATCTCAACAAGCCTGGGGCTATCGTGAGTGGCCAGCTGGAGACTGAGCCAACCCGGCTGACCCAGTGGTGGCATCTGGAAGGACGCAGCCCTGTAGGTGGAATGGACCGCCCTTTTGCTATTTTGTGTTCCGCCTCGCCCGTTCTTGTAGGCGGCAGCTTAGGATGACCGGTACCGGCCTTGCAACACACTCTCTTTACAAGCAGGTTTCTTTATTTTTGTACCCAGCAGGCATTGTTCCTTGATGATCTCACAGTGGGGAGGGCTGATCAGTGCCTGGAGGGCAGGAAAACTGTCTGTTTCATTCTCTTTCACACCCTGGTGCCCTGCTGTGAACAGGGGGAGGCTCAGCTACACTTGAATGAGCGAAGGCCCTAAGGAATCTAGAAGTGAAGCCTCAGAAAATGGAGACCGAGGTGGGGAGGCAGGTGGCTTACAGAAGTCCTGAGAGAAACGGTTAGGCTTGGGAGGGTCTGGGACCACGGGCTGCGACTGCCTCAGAGAAGCCTGGCATGTTTGTCTGTCTGCCTTTCCATGGATCTCCAGATCTGGGTCCCCAGTCGTCATGACCGCAACGTTGGAGGGTCACAGTCCACTTGGGACTTACTAGCCGTGCAACAGGCCTCGTAGCTTGCATACTTCATCCGTTCCTCATACTTCCTGTAGAAAGTGCAGCTGGCCTGAGCTGGCCATCCACTCCCATGCCTCACAGAAGCTCATGCGGTGGGCTCTCAGTTACTGGGTCTTCTCATGTCGTCTTTGGGCTACAGCCGGAAGAGGGAGTCCACTTGCTGCTATAGCAGGGGTGGGGTAGACTGCATGCTCCTTCCCAGTAGGTTTGGCTGCACTGAAGCAAAGGTGGTGTACTTAATGACTAGGCCCTTGGCAGGCTGGGTGTAGCACCATGTGGCGATTTTCTGAGCTCTTTTAAGATGCTCTTTGACCCTGGCTGTCTGCCTCATACTCAGAAGGAAGGGGAAAGGCCCTTGGTCCTCAGGTAGCAGCTGGCTCAGTGTGCCTGGCTGAGGGACAGTTTTTAATCCCAGTCAGTAAGAGCCGCTGTCACGCGAAGGGTGAACATGCTTCCTGGGGAGTTGCGGTACCTGGATTAGATCGCTTGGCGGTTGGTTCTCCTGAGTGCTGGGCGACCGTTGCCAGCACAGGAGCCAGGAAGGAGGCTGCAAAAGTGAGGCTGGTTGAGCCACCGAGCCCAGGGCACAGCCTTGTGAGCGGTGAGGATAGCTCTTGCCCGAGTCCCCTTAGCATTCAGTACTACATACCCCTATAGTCACCTGTCACATTTGATTACATGGAGGGGGTGGCACCATACCTGATTTCTGGCTCAGACATTATTCGGTCAACCATGGCACATTCTGCTTTTGAGTACAGATCTGGCCTTAGAATCCCCTCTTTTTGAGATTTAAAATTGTTTGTTCTATGTGTATGGGGGTTTTTACCTGCATGCTTATCTGAACCATGAGCATGCCTTGTACCCAGGGAGACCAGAAGAGGATGTTGGATTCCGTGGAAGGGGAGCTACCGACGGTTGTGAGCTGCCCTATGGGAACCAAACCCAGGACTTCCGCAAGAACAGCCAGTACTCTTAACTGCTGAGCCATCACCAGCCACCTCAGCCTAAAAGCCAGATGAAGAATGCCTTGGAAATCCTGGCTCACCTGAGGAGTCTCTGCTTGATCTTTGTTTTGCCTGTCGTTCTCCTTCCACATCTCCTCCTGCTTCACACCCCACGATCCACCTCTGTCCTGTGGGGTCCTTATTTCATCTGAGGCCCCGATACCCATGACTCAGATGTACTTCTCAGCCCCTCCTTTACCACAACATCCTCCCAGGCCCTGAGCTGTCAGAGGGATCTGTGGGTCCCCCTTTTGTGTCCCCCCTCCCTTTTTGAGACATTGTCTAACTATATGGTACTGATCAGTGCAGGACTCTGTAGACCGGGCTGATGTCAGACTCAACAGAGAGATGCTTGCCTCTGCTTGCTGAGTGCTGGGATCCAAGGAGTGGGTCTTGCGTTAGCAGATGGCTAGTGACCTAACTCTGGTTCCAGCTGCCTAATTTAGGACTAAATGAGATAATGCAGTGTCTGGCTGGTTACTGGCTCCTCAGGTAAAGTGTCCTTTTCACTGGAGATAGGCAGTGTGCGTTGAGGTCCTGTGGCCCCTCAAAGGACTAGACCAACCTCCCTTGTGGCCATCTCCTATCAGCCAGTTCTTGGTAGGTGTCTCCCAGGGATAACAGCCCTAAAGCTGATAACATCTGTTGAGATTTCACTTCCTGCCAATATATTACTCATGAAACTGGTTTCTTCACCTCCCCCATCTCTGGTGTCAGCTCTATCCTGAGCTGTCCTCCCCAGTTTCCTGTTAGAGGCTGTGTTCTTGGTGATGGAGCTTTCTTGCCATTTAGGTAGTGTCTTCTCTTGCTACAGACTCCTGTCTCTGTGGAAAGTGGCCGATTTGCAGAGACTACCACAGGGCAGGGAACAGTGAGGACACTGTTAGAGGGTGGACACACATTTCTCTGCAGCCTTCATCATCCATTCTCCCAGGCACAGACTGAGTCTGGCAGCTGTCACACATCCGCTGCTGTATACCCTCCCGCCACTAAGCCCAGACTAGGTCCCTCCATTCTCAACTGGTGTCTCCACCAGCCCTGGAGAGTCAAAACCACCCCTGTGTCCATGCTGTCTGTGTGTGTGTGTGTGTATCCATGCGTCAGTGCTGTGAGTGTATCTCCCTGTGTCAGTGTACTCTGTGTGCGTGTGTCTGCGTGTGTGTGTGTGTGTGTGTGTGTGTGTGTGTGTGTGTGTGTGTGTCTCCGTTGGTGTATGCTCCTCATCATTTGGAGAAAGGATAGAGATAGCTGTGAGAGGATTTCTGTTTTTGAAGCTTCAAGAATGGAGTCGATAACCTCTCTCTCTCTCTCTGCAAAAGTAGCTGTGGTCTGTCTCCCTCTGTCTCCAGGGCTCCACTTTCTGGTCTATGACCTTGGACCTTCGTTACAGGCAGACTTTTCTAAATCAGTGCAGGGGCGGGGGGCCATCCCTGGCTCCTAAGTATGTTGGGAATGACACCTAGCAAAACCCAAGGGTTCCAGAGTGGCCTTGGGTCCAGCCAGCATGGGCTGGGGGCCTGATTGCCTGCTGAGTATGGAGCTTCGTCGCCTGTGGGTTAGGAGGAACACTTGATTGAGCTGTGGGTGTTCTGAAGTTGGCAGAGGCTCTCACAAACTGTAGATGGGGAACTCCTCGGTGAGTCACACCCTGAACAGTGGTTCACACTGGCGTTCTGGAGGGGAAACCTATCGCTTTAGTCTTGGGTTTGGAGGGCAGGGGCTGGGTGCACCTCTGCATCGAGTTTGGTCTCTGTTTGGTCTCTGTTACGAGCTCTCCTGCCACAGACCCAGGCAGCCTCTATTACCTCCGTAAGTGGTTGGTTCTTGGTTCCTTGTTATGTCACTTCAAGACCACCTCCTTCTTAGAGCCTCTGACTTAACCCCTTCTGTTACTATAAGGAGACATCCAAGGCGGTGTGATTTATGAAGAGGTTTATTTAGCTCACAGTTTGTGGGACTGAAAGCCGGAGACCAGGCCGCTACTTCGGATGCCTAGAGGCAGGGGATGCCACAAAGGCAGCAGTGGGTGCAGAAGAGATCACATAACAGGCAGAAAGCAAGTGAGATTTAGGGGTCCCTTGAGCACGACCTAATTGCCTCCCATTCATTTAGACCTGTCTCTTAAAGTTCCCATCATCTTCTAGCATTGCCACATTGAGGACTAAACTCTCTTTCATGAACCTTTAAGGGTTGCACACCACATCCAAACCGCAGCGGGATCCGTCCTCCCAGCAGCATCCTCTCTCCAGCGGCCAGCTGCCTTTGTTAGGGTGCTAGGCTTGCTGGAGGAACTGCCTCTTTCCGGCCGTGGGCTCAGAGAGCAGGTCCACCCACACATGCTCAGGCTGTTCTCTCTACTCCCCGCAGGTTTTATGATTTTTTTTTCTTTTCTTTTTTTCGGAGCTGGTGACCGAACCCAGGGCCTTGTGCTTGCTAGGCAAGCGCTCTACCACTGAGCTAAATCCCCAACCCAGGTTTTATGATTTTTGTTTTTTGGTCCACAAATCTCCGAACAGGTACACCGTGTTAATTCCCAGAAGGCACCCAGAAAACAGAGATTAAGTAAAACCACATACAATGCATTTCTCTGCCTTCTAGATGCTTGTGATGGGATGGGGGTGTTGCTAACCCCAAAGTATTGGTGGCCCCAGGGTGCTCACATAGCAAGCTCTAAGCTTGTCTTGTATGTGGAATGCTAGCTAGGCTTGTATGCCACCTCGACTCCAGTCTGCTTTTAAGCTCTCTCCGGCCCTGTGTGACATGGGCTTGCCACCTTAGCTGGGGGCTCCTGGTCACTTGTTGCTGCTCTTGCTCTGGACCCCAGGAATGAAGAAACCATGGGTAATGCACCAGGTGTGGAGGGATGCAGTAGCTGGGGTGGTGCCACTTGCTGGGATGTAGAAAAGGCTCTGCTTTGGTCACTGAGTGGTTAGTGGAGTGCTCAGGGTAAAAAGTGTCTGCCGGGAAGTTGGCCTAGAACCTCCCACATGACTAGAGGTCTAGAGAAGTGCCTTGTTCTTAACACAGTACTGCAGTGCTGGGCCACCAATTTGCTGCACCCAGGATGGCATGTGTCGTGCTTGTCTTAGCCCACCCTGCAGGTTGCATTGTCCCCGATGAGGGGGTGGGAGAGCAGGCTCACCATAACAATCTGGTATCCAAGGAGCCTTCTCTTCTTTGCTTTCTCACCAGGGAAAGTCTTGGCCTTTCCTGGAAGCCCAGAGTTCTGCCACCTGGTCGACAACAGTCTGATCCCTTCTGCTTATAAGATTGGGCTGTCTTACTCCTATCTGCCATTCTCCATCAGTGTCCTGTAAGCTAACGATGGGAATGTTGGTTGGTAGAGGATGGGACAGCCCTGAAGTGTAAGACTCAGCTCTCTCATCTCAGCTGCACAAGTCCTTCCTTCCTTTCCCAGGACCCTTGTCGTGGTGCGAAGTGGGCCCTCGTTGCACAGTCTTGAGTGAAGGCTCTGTGGTGTGACACAGAGAGCCCCGAGGGCAGGGTCCAGTGAGAACTGGTTCTAGACCCAAATTTTATTCTACTCTGGGCTTGTTTCCTGGCTCTATAGGAAAATCCACCAGACTGCTCTGATTTGAAGTATGGATTCTTGGAGTTGGGGAGCAGCTCAGCGGTTAAGAACGGGCAGTGCTCTTGCAGAATGGGCCAAGTCCAGGCCTCAACCACCCACATTGAGTGTCTAAAACAACTACATGTGACTCCAGCTCCAGGGGATTCAACAGGCCCAGCTCCCACACACCTGGCTATACATGGGCACACACATACATATGATTAAAATAAGACTTATTTTTTTAAAGATTTATTTATTTATTATTTTATGTATGTGAGTATACTGTCTTCAGACACACCAGAAGATGGCATCAGATCTCATTACAGATGGTTGTGAGCCACCATGTGGTTCCTGGGAATTGAACTCAGGACCTCTGGAAGAGCAGTCAGTGCTCTTAACCACTGTGCCATCTCTCCAGCCCAAAATAAGACTTATAAAGATAGTAAATCCCTCATATTTCCTGATGTTGGTTGGACTCTGTGCATGGTGAGGCCTGCCACGCCTACACTTGTGGTTGTCGATGACACCGTTAGAGAAGTTGGTCCCCAAACCTCCCCCTCTGGCTCCCCGTGACCAGGCATGTGTTCACCTCATGCGGGGGTTCCCTAAGCACTCTGACCCTGCCCTGCTTCCTGGGCATTAGACAGACAGCTGCCAGGAGCATCACACAGCCTTAAGGGGGAGGGGCAGGCATTTCTTGGGATCACTTGAAGTGTCCTCTGGGTCCTCCCCTCGTGAGTTCCTTGAGCTCCTCCTGATGGGTGTGCAGCTGCTGGCTTGTCCAAGCAGGCAGCACTGGGATTCCAGTGTGGGATGGTGTCACGTCCCCATTGTCTGCCCCCAATCCACCCCCCCATCCCCTGCTTTCATTACGAAGGAAGTGCACCCCCTTAGAAGCGGGAGTCCTGTTCTACTACATGACTAAAACGGGTGCTTGGTTTGCCTTTTCCCCATGGTGCTGGCTTTTCTCGAGGCCCCTCCCCGACAGTTCTCTTTGGTCAGCTCAGAGGTATTTGCCTGCCTGCCTGCCTGCCTGTCTGTCTGTCCGTCCCACCATCCAGGGGGAACAGGCTGGTGCTTGGTTCTGCCCTCAGACGGGCCTTAAAATTACCTTCTCTTAGAACACAGCTTGGCTTCATTAGGGAACCCCGTGCTGCCATGCTTGTTCAGATGGGCTGGTTTCAGGCCCTGGGGACCCTGGATTAATTGAAACGAGGCGGAACAGATGGATTGAGTCTATCAGCAGCTCTCCGTGGCAGCCTCTTCACACTAAAGCACTTCATTACCCGCTGATTGGACCAGGGCTCCTGCCCCAGTCAGCAGGGGCTGTGTTAGGGCTGGAGGCCCCTGTGCAGATGGAAATACAAGCTCCTAGTCCCCCGGGTCATGCCTTGAGCAGGTGTCGTGGATAAGTCAACTGTTTTACGTTTCGTCACTGGGGTTAAATTGGAAAATCGTGGTCGTGGCGGTAATCGTCTGCAAAGGCTCTCTGTGGCTCACGAGTTTGGGGTCAAATCCCTATTGCCCTCTCAGGAGTGGCCATGTGGGAGGCGTGCTGGCCTGGGCTGGAGTGGCAGTCTAGAAGTATCACGTCCGAGTGAAGGCATGAGCAGGTGTCCGCCGCAGGAGGTGCTCTGCTTTGGGCCATAGGGACATTGTGCAGTGCCGGACAAGCTCGCTCAGTCCTGCCCCCCTCACGCCGGTTCCTCTTGTGAAGTCTCTGACTGAGCAGCAGGTCCCACAGACTGTGTGCTGCCGACTCCTGTTCTTGCTACTGCATAGGAATGATGGGAGGAACATGGGACAGGAACCTCTCTGTGTCCGGGTACTTTAGTAAGAACTGTGAAGTGATAGGGCGTGGGAGCCATGCCGGAAGGCAGCTTTTGTTTTGCCCGGTGTTGTTGAAATGCACTCTGGGAACCCTCTCGGCCAAATCCAGGTGAGAGATTTTGAGGTATGGCTTGTGTAAAATGCAAACCAGTGGCGCAAATGTCAGGCCACCAGGGCTCAGATGACCGGTGTTATGCTTCTCCCAACTCAGGGTCTCCATGGGGCTCTGTTCACGCCACACTGGGCAGAGCGGCGCCCTGCAGTTCTAGAGAAGTTTCACAATGGGGCCCTAATGTAGACCAGTGAGACCGTTCCTGAGGGCCACCACCACTGTAGTTTGGGAATGGAGGAGTCATCCTTGTTTTGCTCTGAAGGTGATCACATTTGGGACTCTACAGTTTATAAAGGCCCAGCCTGTTCAAGCCAGTATCCCAGGTTCCCTTCGCAATGCATCTCTTTACACTTACATTCAGAACCTCATTTAGACATTCTCAAAGTTGTATGGAAAACTATACAACTTTATAAGCTATTTCTTTTTCCCCTTCCGCTTTGAAATCGCTCTTTGGCTAACAGCTACAAGCTGTGAACCTTCAGGAAATGGTGAGAGATCGTGCCTCGTTTGAAGGCACAGAATAGCTCGGTAGAGGAAAGCAGTCGGGCTTTCAGGGTCTGCTTCCTCATCAGTATGGGAGAGAGAAGACACCTGCAGAAAGGAGGCTCTGTAAGACGCCTGCATGCAGGCCTTCAGGAATATTGTCTGACTAAATCTTCCCAATTGTCACTGTTAGGGGTCTTTTGATGCCTGAGTGAGGAGCTGATTGACAAGTAAAATGTACCGTGTGTAAGTGTCATGGTGGATGAAGAATTAGAAATTGAGACGGAGAGACAGAGGGAAGCAGGCATGTGGCCGTGGGCATCCTGTCTCGGCTGAGGTTTGGGGCTGAGGGCTCTGCCAGGTGATGCAGGGTTGTGCGGAAAGGCATCTCCATGGAAAGGGCAGATTGTGCATCCTGGTACATGCTCATGTAACCTGGGACAGCTAGACTTTTCTCAGCCTAGTCCTTTACCTGTCACACTCCCAGGCATCCTTCCAGTCTGGGCTATGAGCCCCCTGCCACTGGGAAACCCTTGACAGCACTTGTGCTATGGCTGCCTGCCTGCCTGCTGTTCTCAGCCCCAGCAAGGTCTGCAGTGTGTGCTCTGTGTATCTGAACCCAGAGGGGACCTGAAGGGCGTTCAAGAAGTTCACACAAAGCTGGTGTCACTCATGTCCCTGCCTTCTAGTCTTGACGCTGACTGAGAGCGTGGGCAGGTCAACGGGAACATTCTTTGTGGTTTTGTTTTGCCTCTGCGGAAAGCTCCTGTGTTTGCCGCATGGGCCATCCCCATCTCCTTGGCAACCGAGAGCATCACTTTCCTCCCGCTGCCTGTGCAGAGTGTTTCATTTTGGGGGAGCTTCCTTCTCACTCAATTCAGAATTAACAGCTGTTATGCTGACTGTTAGGGAGAGTGAGTCCTGAACCCACGCCCTTCACTTCAGTAGCTCTTAGTTTTCTTTCCAGACAAATCGCCAACCTATGCTGTTGAGCTTCAGTGTGCTGGAGAAATGGCTCAGCCATTAAGAGCACGGAGGAGACCCCATGTTCTTTGTGAATACTCCTTCATAGTGCCTCATAGCCATCTCTAACTTCAGCTCTAGGGGACCTGACACCCTCTTTTGGACACCACAGGTACCGGGGTGCATGGGACACACACACACACACACACACACACACTCATACAACATGCAGGCACAACACCCATACACACTGAAAAATTCAAGTTTCACTCAGGGTGACAGAGGGCTGTTCTTGCCATTTTTTTATGAAATTTGTTTGGCTGATTTTGGTGACAGGGCCTCACTATGTAGTCTCGGTTGGCCTGGGGCTCGCTCTGTAGATTTACAGGTTACCCTGAGAACTGTGAAGAGAGCAATGGTTCATGTACCTACCTCCTGTTGAGAAGAGTGCCTGGAAGTTCAGGAAAACCTGTCCTGGTCTCTGTGGACATTCTGTATTTCGGTCTCTCTTAAGGTCTCCCCTCCCCCACCCATTAAACATAAATCTAACAGTGTCCGTTCATTCGATGTCCATTCAGCTTGCTCTGTGGTTCTGACCTTGAAACTCTTTGAGGCAAGATCTTACTTGTGTAGCCTAGGTTGGCCTTAGACTAAGGACAGTCTTCTTGCCTCAGCTTCCTAAGTATTGGGATGCTGGACCTAAGATCCGTGCCTGGTATGTAGTATAGTAACTGCTGAAAACCACAGACTTTCTTGTTCCTGCTGCTAGCCAGGGTCAGAATCCAGGGAGGGTGTCGTACATAGTGCAGACACAGATGCTGTCCTGAAGCCGTCAAAGCCGGGATGACAGGTGCCCCTTGAGATTGTTTTTGTTGTTTCCCTTGGTCTTAAGCATTTGATGAGAGCCTATGTTTTGGATTTGAGGCCCAGATTTGGGATGGCAGAAAGAATACCTTTTTATTTTTACAATATGAAGCACTTTCCGTCTGGTTCCTTCCAGTGGCTCAGGCTGCCTCTGCAGGATGCAAGCCATATCCACCACTGACCCAGATTTGGGGGATTGTGTGAAGCAGTTGACGGCCAGTAGGTCATACCAGAATTGGATTTAGTCCACTTTCATTTATGAAAAGGGAATTTTGGGGTTTCCACAGCATATTACGTGAGGCAGTAACAACAGATCTCAAGTGTGGCGGGGTGGCCAGGGGAGGGTGGAAAATCTCACCCACCACACTGGGTAGCGAAGGGGTTCTCTCTGGAAGGACAATTTGTCAAGCCTAAGGCAGTGTCTAGGCTTGTCCCTCATCCCCATATCAGGCTGCAGCTGTGGTATTTTGGGGTGGTTTGGTCTGGGGGGGACTGTGGAGAACACAGCACTGGGCTGCCCTCCAGTATCAGCCAGCCTGGGTGGGACCAGGTGTCCGAAGCAGACTGTGGCAGCCACTTGACAGTGCCTTTCTGTTCTGAGTGCCAGGCAGGGAGCCTCTCGTCAGCACCCTGCTCACGTCCCCACTAGGCTGAGTGCCTGGCCTGGAGGGAGGCTCTATTGCCGTGCAAGCCTCGGCACATTTGCTGGACTTTTGTTGGGGGAGGTCAGAGGTGCAGGGGAACCCAGGGGCCACCAAGCGCCTTGTCACCTCTGTGTGTATCTTGCAGCCATCCATGGCTGTCAGAGACATGGCTGCTACACCAGGGGATATAAGTTACTATTGTAGTTCATTTGACTCAAAGGAGCAGGTATTCGCTTTAAGTGCATTTGGAACAACGAGGGAACTGAAATTGACTTGTTTGGTCGTAATTTTTACGTGGGTGTACAATTCAGGTTTTTTCCAAATTGCGTATCAATTGCGGAGTGATCTGAGTACACTCTAGATTTCAAAGATGCTTGGAAAAGAATGCACGATAACTTGATGATAATTTTTTGTCTTGAGGGTTTTTTTTTTAATGATTATATTTAGACCCTGGGTTAAATGTATTTATGGAAAGACTTTCACTTTTATTTACCTTTTTAGTTACATGTTGCCGGCAGTTCTGAAGTTTGAGCCTGCTCTTGCAGGAAAGAGATGGAGGTCCTTTAGGGGATCTGGTTAATGGCCCTTGAGCATGCTCCCCATGGACTTGGTTTTTAGGAGACACCTGGTGTTTTAAGAGGAACCGCTTTTTTTAAAAGCCTGTTTATAAGATACTGTTTTTTCATTATTGGTTCTTTGAGACAGCGTCTTGCTGGTGTAGCCCAGGCTGATCTGAAACGCATGGCAGTCCCCATACCTCACCCTTGTGAGCGCTGACATGGACGTGCCCTACCATGCCGTAAAGCAAGCGTTTTCATTGCATAAATAACGCTTTTCTTTACGGAAATTAGGAAGTAGTGATTAGCCGAGGCGACGCCCCAGTTTTGAAAGACCGTTTTCCTGGCAGCACTTTGCAGTGATATTTTAAGTGTGAAGCTCCTCAGAGACTTTACAGGTTACCCTGAGAACGGTGAAGAGAGCATCGCTTCCTATACCTACCTCGGTTGGAGGAGAGTGCTTGAGAGGTCAGAGGTGGCAGGAAAGCCACCAGCACTCGGAGGGGATGCAGATGGTGTCTAGGATGGTCTTGTTCTCCCAGGGTAGCCTCATGCTGGGACCCAACCAGGCAGGGTGCTACCTAACAGGATGGGCATGCTGGCTTGAGAATTTCCAGATGCCCTGTTTGCACATGTGTGGGAGACCTTTGTGTGTTGCCACCTGAGAGTCTCGTTTGAGATGACAGCGTGGTTGGCAAGGTGACATGTGAGCCCAGGTACTAGACAGTCCCCACTGTCAGGTGTCTCACCTCATGGATCGGAGATGGTTTTGAGGGGCTCAGCCGTGAGACTAGCCCACTGGGTAGTCTTATCTCTCAGATGCCAGTGGGAAACCTGCTGGGCACAGCCAAAGTCTCCTCCCCACGGTGCAGCAGAGAAATCCCACTCCAGCCGCATCTCAGAGGAAACCCTTTCAGAGGAGGCACGACGAGGCTTCACCACTGTGCCGCCCACTCCTTCCCTTGTCTTCCATGGGAAAACTGGGATTTTCTGTGTGTGTGTTTCTGCGTGAATGAGTGTGTCCATTTGTCCATTCGCCCATCCATTTGTCCATCCGTCCATGCACATGGAGCCAGAGGTGATGCTGGGTGTCTTTGACTACTCTCCACCATTTTTTTTAAGTCAGAGTCCGTTGCTGACTGGTCAGTGATCTCTGGAGATCACTTGTTGTTGCCCCTGCCCCTGTGGCCACTGACACACACACACACACACACACACACACACACACACATACACACACACACACATACACACACACACGGTGTCGTCCTCTCTGCCACACCTCACCTCTTCACATGGGTGTTGGGGACCCAGACCACACACACACACACACACACACACACACACACACACACACACACACACACACACACGGTGCCGTCCTCGCTGCCACACCTCACCTCTTCACATGGGTGTTGGGGACCCAGACCCAGGCTCACATGCTTGTACAATAGGCACTTTACCCGCCGAGACACCTCCCCAGCTGATTGTGAAAAGCAGTTTTAAGGTGGGAGGAAGACAAGCCCTGCCCAGCCAAGGGGCCAGAACAGAACTGAAAGTTCCACAGATACTAACTAGGCTGTGACTGAAGACTCCTATGAGGGTCAGGAGGCAGCTGTTCCCCCAGGCCACCTGACTGAGCCAGACATTTTCTTCTCCTAGCAAGTCACTCTTTGTGAAAAAAAAAAAATACATAAAATCTCCTCTTTCAAAACATGCCCAAAAGCCTCATCTTAAGCTCAGATCCTCAGTCCTCAGCGTGCTAATGCTCCATGGTATCTCCATTCTTTATTCCCTGTTTTGTTTTAACCACACCAGCAAAATGAACAAAAAAGCGGTTCAGAGTAGCTTTTAAACAAGTTTAATCCTGCCGTGCCATTTATCTCCTCTACACGCTTCTACGTGTGCAGCCATCATTCTTATCTGACGGACGAGCGGGGCAGTATGATTACACTCCGTGTTGAATGGCTCATTCTATCACTCAGAACGTTGCCATGTAGTGGCTGCACGCTTCTCCAGTGACGGTGACTTTATTAGCTGTTGTTTACCCGGTGGTTCTTTACTCTTGTCTCCTGTTCTTAACAGTGTCTTTCTCTTTGTCTCTGTAGGAAGTTCTCCAGCAGCTGATCGTAATGAACTTGCCCAATGTTTTGATGATTGGCAAAGACCCACTGTCTGGTGAGTGCGAGGGCCCCACCCCCGCCTGCTGTAGCGCCTGGGCAGTGCCATCAGTTTGGACAGCTGTTAGCCACAGCTCTGGCTACCGGCTTGGGGGCCAGGGCCAGGGCTGGCGCAGGGAAACACGTGGTGGCTTTGGATTTCGAGAATGGTTTGTCGTCCTGAGGCTATAAGCCAAGCATGCATTGCCCTCTCTGTCCTCAAATGTGCGTGTGGAGACAGAGAGGGCCTGTGCTTTGTCCCTTCAGAGAGGGCGGGTCTGACTTCGGGCTCTGCAGACACTACTTCTTCAGTAAACATGGTATGAGACTCCATTGTGATGCGTGTGCCTAGACTGGGAAGTAAGCACGTTTTGAGGAGCCAGCGTCTCTCCTCGGGGATCCTGTAATGGTTATGTGTGTTCTGTGAGTGGTCCCTTATGAGGTCTCACGTCCCTCACGGGACTTAGAGCACCTGGCCGGCAAGAGTTGTTAGACACTACATAAGTCTGTAAAGTGGCAGATCCTCCTGCCACTTTCTGGGTGTCGGGTAATTCCCAGGTGACCCAGGCGGTGTGTGGGCCACCCTTACACACCCTTACACACCCTTACACTGCGCACACAGTAAGCACTCCACTTCTAGGGGGAGCTCCTTGTCTCGGCTCCACGTAGTTCATGCTTCTGTTGGAACCTCCGAGTGGGTGAGGTGCTAAGACAAACAAGGGAACCCCACCTGTAGGGTGGGCTGGGACCGAGGGTCCTGAGACTTAGCAGTTTGTTTGTTTTTTTTTAAAGATTTATTCATTTATTATATATAAGTACACTGTAGCTGTCTTCAGACACACCAGAAGAGGGCATCGGATCCCATTACAGATGGTTGTGAGCCACCCAGTGGTTGCTGGGAATTGAACTCAGGACCTCTGGAAGAGCAGTCAGTGGACTTAGCAGTTTTCATAGAAGGAGCCTAACTCTGTGAGCTGCTCCTTGGCCTTGACAGCCTGGGGTTTCCTGATTGGGACTGTACCTAAGTAGTCTTAGAACTGGAGGGGAAAGTACACCCAGTGAGCAGCCTAGGGTGTGACTTTTAAAAGGGCCTTTCGCTCCACGGCGTGACCTTGGGAGTGTCAGCAGTAGCTTCCTGGTGCAGTAGAAGTAGGCAGGACAGTCTTTCTGGGCTCTAGTGCTAACGTGTCCACCTTTCTTTGTGGGCATCCTTGTCACTGTCTTGTGAGCATCTGTCACCAGCATAACGTGGTAGCCCTTCTGTGTCCATCAGGTTGCTTGGTGGTCCCTGCCTTTGAGGACCCTCCCCATTCCATCTCATTGCATCAGCAACACGAAGGAGCCTTTGGTCCCCCAAACTCCAGCTCTGGCTTCATCTAGCCACCTCTGAACCTTAGGGAAGGTTGGGACCTTAGAGACTTGTATGGTGACCCTGGGGAAGTGGGTTCCCTCTCTGAGAACTGTGTTGTCTTTCAGGTTCATTCGGGGCTGGTGTTAGCCAGGAGACAGGTGATGGCTTGTAAGGTAGCTGGTGCCAGCAAGGGCTGCCGTTCTGTCTGCTTTGAGGGCGGAGGAGGGACTGGAGAACAGAATGCTTGCTCCTGTGCCAGCCTTTGAACACATTTTAAAGTGTGGAAATGACGGTGTGCTTCTGGGTGTGCCAGGGTCATTCCCGTTTATAGGTGTGGAATTTAGTTATGCACACACCCTTGTCACTAGGCTGATAAGCAGAGCAGCTGATTGGCTGCCTGCTCTCTGGGGCCTGAGTCTGCCTGTGTCACACACCCTGTCCCAGCGGTTGTCAGCATTCAAGCTTTTCACAGAGTTGGTTAGATTATGGTGCTGAGAAAAATGTCAGTGGCAAACGGATCGACACGTTCTCCCTGCCCTGCTTAGCCACTCCCCCCATCTTTTTGTTGCCCCCCAAATCTGGATGCCCTTTTTTCCCCTCTCTCCTGTCCCTCCAGGCCCCTCAGTCCTACCAGAGACAGATTGTCCACGTCAGGGGAAACAGTCCTATATGGCACCCAACCAAAATACCCTCCGGCAGTAGATTCTTCTTACACCTATTTACTGATTTGCTTGTGTGTTGGTAGAGTCGCAGGCACGCGTGCCAATAACATGCATGTGGATACCAGAGGACAACTTTTGGGAGTTGATTTTCTCCTTCCACCGTCCAGATTCCAGGGATCAGGCTTGGGTCACCGCGCTTGGTGACATGCGTCTTACCTGAGTCATCTTGTTAGCCTAACCCACCTTTATGGGCATACTGTCGGACCCCTTCCATTTTGAGTGTGAGTGAGTATCAGATGTTAAAGCAAGGAACGACACCCACAGCTCGGCTGTCTAGGCAGGGCTGACTGACATGCTACACAGTGGCCTCAGCAGGCTGCCTTTGAGGGTGTCGGTGGGCTCCCCATGATGCACGGATGGGCAGGCTTGACAGGGGCTCTTGAGGGGTTCTGAGAGTCAGGGAGGATGGCGGGAGACATCCGCCAACAAGAAAATGCAAACACGGATCCCAGAGGCAGAGAGACGTATTTATGGAATCGAATTTTCAGTTTTAAATTTTAAAAATAGATGGGTGAAGCATTCTGTGGTTCCTTTTAAACAAAGAACAGAGTTAGCATTTGAAAGGAACTGTGGCTGCCCCGAGTTGCCGGCCCAGAGCAGAGAGAGTTCCTTTTTACACTCCATTCTGTCTCCTGCGTCTAATGAGGGACACACCTGGGCCCTTTTTGGCAGATGCTCACACCACACTGCTAATCATAGCATTCTGATGTTTGACATTAGGTCTGTGCTGTTGGCACATGTACCACAATGGAACAAGGTCTGATCCCAAAACAGCACTAACATTCCCTGGACACACCCTCCTGGCGCCACCGACTGCTCTTTTCTTGCTTGCCACACTCCTCTCAGGCACCCACGGGGCAGCCTGTCCTCACTTCTTGAACCTCCTCAGTGTAGCCCTCCTGGCCTTCTTGTCCCATTTATCCTGTCCTGTTTTCCCTTCTCTCCTAGCTCCTTAGAGCAAACAGTCTACCTTATACCTTCAGAGCGTGGCATGGAGTATTGTGTTCAGTGAACACAGCCACAGCCTGTGTGCGGGAGGCCTGTTCCCATGCCTCCATATGCTTCCTACAGCTGTTTGACCGTGGACTTGTATACATAAAAAAGGTCATCCGGGTGAGGTTTAATCCCTGCTCGGTGACAGCTGTGTCTTCCTTAGGCCAGAGGTGGCCCACAGAGAGAGCCACACCGTCCTACCAGCTGTATATCCGTCAAGCCCATTTGTTTGGTTTACTGCTGAGACTGCTCTGCTGGGGCCTCAGGAAGACCAAGGGCTCGCATCAGCTCTGTCTGTAAAGTGAGGTAGAGCGGTGTGGACGCACTTGTGGTTTTTCCCAGCAGCCAGGCCTGTCACTGTGCCACACACAAAGACTACGTTTTTCTGACAAGAAGCCAGACTGTTAGCAAATTAATTTCTGTGGTACATCATAGAACATTCTGGAAGAGAGCTTGGCTTTTCCTTCCAAGGCTTGTGTCCAAGCGCAGTAGTTATTTACAGACTCTTAAGTTGCTGACCTCATCTGCATCAGCTGAAATGGAAGGGAGGGAGCTGTAGAGGTATAGAGGCGTGGAGGTCAGTAAACACGTTTAAATCCTTACGTTATTTATACACATATTAGGGTTTGGGTATTTGACCATAGGTCCTGAGCAGGACTGCCCACCACCATTGCTCTGCTCATTCCAAATTCCACTTCAGATTGCTGGGGTCTGTGGCAGTGCTGCACCCCACGTGTGTTCTCTGCAGGAACCTGTGTATGGACCAGCTGTCAGTGGGGCTCCATTGGTCCCGAGTGTTCCTTGTATGGCACTTGAACATAGGTCTCCAGGAGCGGGTGCAGCGCCTGGAGGCCTCAGAGTAGTCAGTGCACAGCCGTCCTCCTTGGCCACATGCAGGACCCTAGCATGTCTGCTGTTCTGGTTGAGGGAGTCACAGGCCTGGTTTCTGACCCCTCCCAAGGAGACCCAAATACCTTTGCATCTTTTCTCTTTTTCTTTCTTTTTTTTTTTTTTTAGCGTCTTTTTTTTTTCATCCTAGCAGGCTGCCCCCTGGCTGCAGCCTTGCAGAAGGAGCTCAACCCAAACCTGTTTCCCGGCATTTGCTGTTCACATGGTCACTGTATGGATCCAGTGAGCCTGGAGCCACAGAGAAGTCTCCAGTGATAGAGGAGAATCCATAATGGTGGGCATCCCAGCTCTTCTCTGTGCAGAGGGGATCATTACTCTTATCTAGCAAGTGGAGAGTGGTGGGATTTAGGTAGGGATTTGATGAGCTCTTAGCAGGGAGGGCAACTCGTGCTTGCTTTCTGTGGTAGAACTAGTACTCAAGGTGATCACCTCGTACAGGGGAATGGTCTCATTTAGACCATGCGGTTGGGACGGGATGCTGCCACCCATAACTCAGTTGCTTTGGGATCTCGAAGCATATGCTGGAAAAACTGCCCACATTAGGGCCACAGAGTAGAGGAATAAATGACCGGGGTCATGGTATGCCTCAGTGAACAAAATTTAGACCTTCCATTAGGTCCCTCCTGTTAATTATTCTATTTTGGGGCCAGCCTTCCTTCTCCTCCCCTTCCTCCTCCCCCTCCTCCTCTCCCTCTCCTCATCTTCTTCTTCCTCTCCCTCCTATTCCTCCTTTTTAAAGATTTATTTATTTTATGTCTATGAGTACACTGTAGCTGTCTTCAGACACCAGAAGAGGGCATCAGATCCCATTACAGATGGTTGTGAGCCACCATGTGGTTGCTGGGAATTGAACTCAGGACCTCTGGAAGAGCAGCCAGTGATCTTAACCACTGAGCCATCTCTCCAGCCTGGGACCAGCCCTTCAACACGTGGGCCTTTGGGGACATTCTCCATCCAGACTGTAGAGGTGAAGAGGGGTGTCAGAGATGGGAAGAGCTTGTGGTTGGAGATGTGTAGGATCCAGCCTTACTGGGAGGAGTGCTCCAAGGCAGCCATGCCTCCTAACCCCCTAAGGGAGCAGCTCTGAGGTTCTGGATCCGTGGAAGCCTCCCTTACACAGCCCAGACCAAAGACCCCTGCACAGCTAACTGGGGTGCCAAGGTGGATGTGCTCCTACAGGCTACCTCCTGCAACCCTGCAGGGGCCCACCCAGGCTCTGCCTGTCGCCATCGATTGTCGATACCTAGGTTGCTCTCCTCAGAACTGAAAGGGCCTTTCCTCCCTGGCTACATTCTGTGGTCCAACAGTGGGATGGATGGGGTGGATAGGGTGGGGAGGCTGCTGAGAGTCTCCATGAGGCTGCTGAGCTGTTCTTGTGCCCTTTCTCCAGCCTGCTATGTCTTTATCTCATTTATCCAGGCCAGTGTTGTTCTAATCCTGTTTTTTATTTACTACATTTACTCTGTGTGTGTGTGTGTGTGTGTGTGTGTGTGTACACATGTGTACGTGTGTATCACAGTATACGTAAGATCCAATAATGGCTCTTAGGAGCCGGTTCTCTTTCCCATTACGTGGGGAGATCAACCTGAAGTCATTAGGTTTGTTGACAGTCACTGTTACCAACAAGCATCTCGCTGACTCTGAATTGGAAAAACCTTTAACTCTTTGAATGAGGAGAGAGAAAATGTAAGGCTGATGTTTAATATTGGTTGACTTGATTCGATTGGGACCCAGGTGTGTTTCCGAGGACATTTTCAGATCGAGTCTAGGACAGAACAAAACGAGGAAAAGGAAGAAGCCAGCAAGTGCTACCGTTTCTCTCCTTCGGCTTCCTGACTGCAGATGCAGCGAGAGCAGCTGCCTCACTCACTCTGTTACCACACCTTTCCTACCATGACAGGGTGTATTCCTTCAAACCACGAGCCTGCATGCACCTTTTATCAAGTTGATCTCACCGGGTACTTCGTCACAGCACTGAGAAAAATAGCTAATGCCGTCCGTGTGTGAAATCCCCACTCTTACCAGAATTTTGATCATTCTGGTATCTCCTGTTTGATCCTTGAGAACAGCACCTCAGAAAAGCACCTTGATGTTCTGAGGGACATGTTGATAGCTTGCTCCTGGCTTCCCTGCTGCTTGCTAGTTCAGAAATGTGTCCCTTTTGCCAGGCTGCAGTGCCGGCTTGGCGAAATCTATGCCATGCCTCCTAGGAACAGATGGAGCTTGGTTCTCGGCATGCTCTGGGCCAGTGCAGTAGTCTAAGGCCGGCCCTCTGGCCAGCAGGGCCTGCTTGGAAACGAGGCTTTGTTTAGTAAACTTCCTGGAGTTCAGAGAGAGCCTCAGCCACCGGCACCATGGACGCTAGCAGTTCTGCTCTCTGTGGCTGTAGCCGGCCGAGTCGGAGGAAGAGAATGAAGGAGGAGATGCTGTTTGTCAAAGGTCTTTGTCTTTCCCACTGATGTCTGGGCTTGGAGTTCTCCATCTGGTGCTGGGAGGTCCCTTGACTCTGATGTGTTCCTGTCGCTTAGCCCTCATCTCTCCTGGGCAAACTGTGTTCCTCTCTCTTACTTGCTTGGTGAATTTCCTGTCAAGTTTGCAGCCTGCGCTGGTAGAGACAGGCTAGGGTGGTAAGGGTGTCCTGAGGGCTTGTAGTTTCAGATTGGGGACAGCTGTCTTCTGTCCTTTGTGGTGGTGCCAGGTCACTCAGAGGCATAGGACAGACTTGATATGGAAGCCGGACAGGTGCACTTGGGGTAATCCTGTACCATTTCATACAGATGTGTGGTAGTGTGCCTACCGAAGTGTATAGTTGATAATGTTTGATGATGGACTAAATAAAATAGGAGATTGAGTGGTCATTTCTGTGCCTGGTGGGTGTCGTGTGTGATCACATCCTTAGGGTGAAGGAGCTGACAGATACCCCAGCCCAGAATGTAAAACTGCTTCCTACCTCTCGAGTGGGGCACGGGTGGCGGAGGGTGTCCCGTGCTCCCACGCACGAACAGTTTTGTGCATGATTCTGTGGTAGTGCCAAGGAAGGCTATTCTATCTAGATAGTATAGATAATAAGAGGTCGCTGCCTTTGGGTTAGACAGAGCTTCCAGGAAGGCCCCAGAGCTAGGCCTCTTGGGTGAGCCTCTGGATGTACATGGAGGACTATTGATACCATGTTCAAACTGCCTTTTTCACAAAGGGGACAGCCCTGTAATCATGCTTATGAAATGGCCAGTTTTTCAATATAAAGCCAGGGAAAGCCGTGTTAGTGGGCCACCCTAACATGCAAATGCAGAGGAGAGCGGAAGGTAGAATTACTGAGAAAGACATCAATCTGTGGAAAGGAAAATTGCTGCTATCTTAGCAATCTCCTACAACAGTTAGCAACCATGGAGGAGCACATGCTGGGGCGCCAGAGACGGAGAAGGTGGAAGGAGCTGTGGGCTCAGGAGCAGATCTTTGCTCTCTGACTCAGCCGCCGCCGCCTTCTCTTCCTCCTCTTCCTCCTCCTCCTCCTCCTCCTCCTCTTCTTCTTCCTCCTCCTCTTCCTCCTCCTCCTCCATAAGATGGAGATGGTGCTGTTCTTTCAGGACTGTTTGGGGGTTAAACACAAATGGTAGCCGTAGCACTTGATTCTGAAGAACAGTGGTAGTGCCCATCGGTATGGAGGCAGCATATCTCTGCAGGCTCAAGCCAGTTCTTCTTCTTTTTTTTTTTTTTTTAGATTTTATTTATTCATTTTATATATATGATGAGTACACTGTCACTGTCTTCAGACACACCAGAAGAGGGCATCAGACCCCATTACAGATGGTTGTGAGCCACCCTGTGGTTGGTGGGATTTGAACTCAGGACCTCTGGAAGAACAGTCAGTGCTCTTAACCACTGAGCCATCTCTCCAGCCCCTCAGGCCAGTTCCTAAGTGTGTACTGTGTGAGTGTAAAGCTGACACACCACCCCTCACCCCTCCACCCACTCCTGCAAGCTTGGGATTTACAGGTCCTCAGCCTGCTGAGTTAGAAAGACAGGGTTGAGCTGCCCTGCTGTTGGCCCTGTCTCCACATCCTCACTGCTTCCTTCCTGCCTTCCTCTAGGCTAAGTGGACAGCTAGGGCAGGAAGGGCTCCTTCCCTGAGGAAAGGACGCTTGCTTGCCTTCCCTGCTCCTCAGCCATCCATTCCAGGTGTTGGGGTTCATTCAGGTTCTGAATCTCAGCACGAGAGGTCAGCTCTAAGCACGCCAATGGATGCAGCTCGAGGGAACCATGGAGGAAGGCTGGAAGACACCCAAGGAATACGAGCATTGCCCAAGACCAGTTCTGTATGGCGTACTGGAGTCCATCGGTACCTGTCTGTAGACTCATGCTCAGGACTCTGAGGTGTTATACCATGCTGTCTGCGTGGGCTTCAGGAGCAGTCCAGAGTCTTTCTCCTCTGACCTAGCCCAGCTCCACACTCTAACTGCCCACTATTTTCCATCTCCTCTCAGACACATTTTCCTGCACTGGGGTTAGGTGCTGTGTGAAAATCTTGCAGTTTTGGGTGTTGGTTGACCAGCTTATCTGCTGCTTCCCGTGCTGACTGCAGAGAACTCTGTCAGGCTGCATGCAGGCTGTAGGCTGGTAGGGTTTTCTTAGACTCCACTGCTGACTCAGACTGCCCCGGGGTTCCACGAGATAAAGGGGGTGTTTTGACTTCACTCCCTGGGGTTGCTTGTGAGTCATCTGACCTAGAAAATGACATCGTTTCGTCCCCATCTCTCTGGAAACCAGCTCCAGCAAGCGCAACCACAAAGTGTTTACAGTTTGAGAAACATCATGCTTTCTTACCCCTATTCCTCTGCACGTACTGTTTCCAGTGCCTGGAAGCCTTGCTAGACACTGCAGACTAGGTCCCTTTTCTAGGTCACCAGTGTGTGTGTATACGTGTGTGTATGTATATGTATAAGGTGTATGTCTGTGTACCACACACACGTGTGCAGTGCACATGTAGGCCGGAAGAGTGTCAGATCCCTGGAATTACAGTAGTTAGCTGGGAACCAAACCTGGGTCCTATGGGAGATCAGCCAGTGCTTATAACCACTGAGCCATCTCTGCAGCCCGTCAGCTCGTCTAAGTATCTGGTGTGCTCATTTGTGTCCGCATCTATCTGCATTTAGAGCACTTGTGCACCTTTATACTTGTAGTGTCCAGTAGGTGCTTGGCAGGGAGTCGGCTGTCCTCTGGTCTGACTGAGTTACCTAGCCCAGCATGCCTGCTGCAGGGTCCCAAGAGAGTCCTGTGGTGTCCCTGAAACTAGTCAAAGCAATAGCCTGGGGGACTTAGGAAGAAAGCTTCTTTTTTTTTTTTTTTTTTTAAATATTTTATTTATTTATTATATATGAGTACATTGTAGCTGTCTTCAGACACACCAGAAGAGGGCATCAGATTTCATTACAGATGGTTGTGAGCCACCATGTGGTTGCTGGGATTTGAGCTCAGGACCTCGGGAAGAACAGTCGGTGCTCTTAACCGCTGAGCCATCTCTCCAGCCCGAAAGCTTCTTTCTTTACTCATGAAATCTTGGAAGAAATTGGCGTCTGATTTTCACAAGAAACAGGGTGGTGTGGACCGGGGCTTTCCCTCTGGCTCCCCTGAGGAGCCTGCCGGGTGAACATGTGGTCTGCCATCGAGCGGGCCACGAATGTGGTGCAGCGGGGTAGGATCCCCTTGTCTCTAGGGAGTTTATTTCCATTGTTTCTTTTATGAAGTTTTTTTTTTTTTTTCTGAGTTTGATTCTCTATTTTTAGCCTTTGTTCCTCGTTATAAGAAAAAAATTTCAGGGTTGGGGATTTAGCTCAGTGGTAGAGCGCTTGCCTAGGAAGCGCAAGGCCCTGGGTTCGGTCCCCAGCTCCGAAAAAAAGAACCAAAAAAAAAAAAAAAAAAAAAAGAAAAAGAAAAAAATTTCATCTTTCAAACCGTGTTCTACAGAGATAACATTTGACATCTGATCTCAAAGTTTTATGTTACGCTTTTATTTATTGCCTCTGCGTGTGCATGCAAGTGACGAATGGGTCCCCATAGTGTGGAGGTATGAGGTAAGGAATCAGTCCTTCAAACTGCGTGGGTCCCGGGGTGGGGATCAAAATTAGGTCAGCAAACTTGGTGTCTGGTGCTATTACCTGCCCAGCCATCTTGCCGACCATGTTCAGCCTTATTTTGAAGCAGATCTGTCTATCCCAAGCTGGCCTTGAACTGGCGATCTTCCTGCCTCAGTCTCCCCAGTGCTGGTATTATAGCTGTGTGCCACCACATCTAGCTCTTCTTTAGCTCTCCCTTACTTACTTGTGATGACTTTTGGGGTGTGTGATGGTTCCGGGTGGTGGTTGTTTTGATTATTTTTATGCGCGTGGATGTATTGCCTGCATATATGCCTGTGCATCTCCTACCTGGTTAGTGTCTGTAGACGCCAGAAGGCGGCATTGGGTCCCCTGGAACCGAAGCTGCAGACAGTTGCCATATGGGGCTGGGAATCAAACCTGGGTCCTATGTAGGTGCAGTGGTGCTCTTGGCTGCCGAGCCATCTCTCCAGTTCCTTCCATGTGGCTTTAAGCCCTCCCTTCTGCGCAGGTTCTAAACCCCTTGCCGTCCAAGTACTCGCTTGCCTTCTTGTTGCAGGCTAACATCAGGCCCGCCCAGTGCCCAGCGCTCACTGACACTTTGATTTGTTTTCAATTGACAGACAATTACAAACTGAATGCACTCTGATGTGTTGATGCATTTAGAGTGTGTATCGATCAACCTTAAGTTACCCATTGCTCCAACACCGATCCCTGGTGAGAACACCCAAGCCCTGCGTGCAAGCTCTTTGGCACGTCTGGCACAGCACTGTGAGCTCTAACTGCTCGTCATGTGATCAGAGGAAGTACTTGCTCCCCCTCTCTGATGGGGACTGTCCCCTCAAGCCCACCTCTCATTTTTGCAGTCTCCTGTTCTGATGGATTACTGAAATTGTTATTCTGAAGGATGTTATAATTAGATTTGTTGGCCCCTGACTGAGGAGTAACAGTTTTCTTCATGAGCTCAGACCTTGTAAGCATCCTCTTCCCTAGTCTCAGATCCAGAGATAAGGGCAGGTAAGCACAGAAGCGGGGGCTGTGTGTAGCTCACTGTAGGGCTGAGAGCCAGTACTTTTGTGTCCACCCAAGGATCGGTGAGGGCCACCTGCCTGCCAGCGATCTGGGGCATTCAAGAGGGGAAAGAGGTGGATGCTGACTGGCAATGCCCCAGAGAGTTCCATTGGCTTGGCTGACCTGAGGCTGTTAGCGCCTAATGTGGGAATTTCCTTTTCTTCTGATTAGAACCATCCTGGAAGGCTTGATTTTCTTGGCGATAAAGAGGGGATGTGGTCATGCGTAGAGCAGAGCCTCTGGCCAAGTAGAAGGCTGTAGTATATGAATCCACACCACAGGGCCTCATCTGGTGTGTCACTGAGGACAAGGAGATAGCCTCAGGCCCCACAATGAGCCTGGGAGGTGCTGTGGGTCTAGAGGAGTGGACTCCCAGCTGGCTCCCTGCTCTGGAGCTTGACGGCCACACTAGACCAAGGAGTCAGTTGAGCAGAGTCTCGGCCAGGAATTGGCAGTCTCTCACGGGTTACTGCCCACAGGTCTTTGTATCTCAGTCCTTGGGTGTGGTTTGGGGTTTTCATTTGTGCAGCGTATTATTTACTTTTCTCTTTGTTATAAAATACCAGACAGAAACAACTTAAGGGAGAATGAATGTATTTGGCTCCTGAGCTAAGAGGGTCCATCATGGTGGGGAACGATGTGGAGTTCGTGGTGGGAGTGTAGGGCTCCTATTTCTGTCAGGTCGGAGTGGGGGATGCTGGCACTCAACTAGGCTCCTTCCCTTCCTCCTTTTTCTTCAGTGCAAGACCCCAGCCCACAGCAGGGCACCATCCATATAAGCGTTGGTCTTCCCTCCGCAGTTAAGCCTCTTCTGGAATTGTCCTCAAAGACACCTACAGAGGTGTCCTAAGAGCTCCCAAGCACAGTCAAGTCAGACAACTTTGAATGAAGTGCGGTTTGAGACCCATCCTGGTGGGAAAGTTAAGACAGTGACCAGATACATTGATCAAGGGTTGGAACGTGGAAACTTTTGGAGAATTCACAGCAGAATGGGAAAACCTGTCTTCGGGGCAGTTTGGCCACATGACAGGTGTTAGTAGTATTTGCCCCCATACAGAGCATAAGGCTGTTCATAGAGAATCGGCCACTAAGACGCTCTTCGAAGCATCATGTATTAAAATATCGGAAGCCTACGCCTAGAAAGCAGTTGGCTAATGTTTGAGCCTTTGTGCAGAGTGATTTGGTTGCCACCAAAACATAATGCATATCCAGCTGCAGATTGTAATCCCACAGGATCAGGCTAGCCGGGGTTACAGTGCAAGGCTTTGTCTCAGAAAACAAAAGGTGCCCGATGTGTTTCTTGTGACTTGTATTAGAACACTCCAGTCAGTCACTGAACCTCAAGAGCAGGAGAACGAGGGGACGCGGGATGCGCAAGTGATGAAGCTGAACCATGTGTGGCTCTCATACAGTCTTGCCTCACTTAGCTCTCCTGTGACAACAGGCAGAGCCGTAGACGGTTGTCTCCTGCTGGACTTTGCTTACAGCACATGCTGAAAGCGTTTGCTGACGGGGAGGCCTGTCAGTTATCACAGAGATTTATGAGGTATCTGGGCGGTAAAGGGCTCAAAGGGTTCTGTCTGAGGTAAAAAAGAAAAAAAAAAAAAGGTTCTCCCAAGGTAAAAAAATAAATTAATGAATTTCTACACAGTGTGTGCGTGTGTAAGTGGCTCCTGGCTTTTTGTTGTTGTTGGGGGCAGGTTGTTTTGTTTTCGTCTTTATCTGATTTTTTTTCCCCTCCTTAAAATACACATCTCTCCTAATTCTCCTAAGCAGTTGCATTTAATTAAATCTGTTGCTGTTTTGACACAGGGAAGAGCATGGAGGAGATTAAGAAGGTGCTGCTGCTGGTGCTGGGCTGTGCTGTTCAGGTACGGCTGTGCAGTGGTTAGAGGGGGTTCTGGGTGTCCAGTCGCACCATCCTTATAGGGGTTATTAGTAGGAGGCGGTGTGACAGCTGTTAGTAGTTCAGGCACCTTGAGGTACAGACCAGGATACGATACCGTGTGCGCTTAGGTCAGATCTCAGGCACCTGTTTTTGTAAATAAGTTTTATTGAGCCGTTGTCCTCTTCCCTTTTTGCACTTGTCACGGTGCGCTTTCCAGACAGTGGCAGGGTTGATGAACTGTGACAGTTCTCAGAACTGCCCTCAGAGGGCAGAAAATGTAAAACCGTCATCATATAGATTACATACCTGTAATCCTAACACTTGGGAGTTAAGGTATTATGAGTTTTAGGATAACCTAGACTACAAAGACCTTGTCTCAAAAAAACCAAGGCTGGTGCCAGGCTCAGTAACAGAACGCTTGGCTGGTATGTATAAAACTCTGGGTTCTATCCCTAGTGCCACCAAACAGAAACGATTGCCCACTGGAGTGCCTGCCCTTGCCCTGAGTCACGTGCGCTCCCTTTGCTTGTGAAGAAATGCTTGTGTGGGATCAGACATGGGCTTCTGAAGCCAAGTCTCCTTTAGGTGGCCAGAAGAGCTTTGCGCCAAGTCTTGGTCTGAGGACAGTACAAGGATCCCAGGCTGCTGTGGGTGTGGCCACTACCCGGGTTTCCCGAACCTGAATAAATGCTTCCCTTCATTCATATACCCCTCACAGTGTGAGAGAAAAGAGGAATTCATTGAGAGAATCAAACAGCTGGACATCGAGACCCAGGCTGGCATTGTGGCTCATATCCAGGAGGTAGGTATGGGGTCTGGCAGGGGTGGCCATGGGTGCTAGATCTGAGGACCACATCACCGTGAATGATTTTGTTAACTTTAGGTTTCAGTACACCACAGAGGCATTGATTCTGTTTGGAAAGGTAGCCACCAGCAAACTAAAATAAAATAGAAGTTTGAAAACACACACACACACACACACACACACACACACACACTTCAATCAAGCCCTCTTCTGCCTGCTTCTTCTCGCCTTATATGGACTCAGACTATTTTTAAGAGCTGTCAAAAGGTTTAGGCTCAGAGTTTGATTTATAAGCCCTGAAAATGTATTCTGGCGAATGTCATCCGCCCTGAACGGTTGATCTTTATGGAGAGTGTATGCTGCTGTCGGTGACATACAAGGAAACAAGCTGCCGCCGAGAGAGATGTCAAAACCAGCACATCCTTAGAGCGCTCCTCAGGAGGCCTCTACACTGTCACACAGCATAGGGAGGGACAAACTAGGCCTTCCTGCCCCTCTGCCTAAGGTTGACTGAGATGGCATCAGCTAAAACGGGGACTTCTTTGTGGGGCAGATGTCCACGCAGGATAAACCTTTCTCTCAGTGCTGGGTGCCTCATCAGGGCTCAGAACTCACTGTAATTAGACCAAGTAGATAAATGCAGGAGTAGGAACATGTAAGAATTGCTGTGCCATTAGAAGAGGCACCATGTACAGGGTTCTGGTGCTGGTGACGTGGCTGTGGCCAGGGCACCTCGAGGTAGAGAGTTTCAGGCCACGATTCGAAGTAGGATATAGATGTCCCTCACTGAATTTAGAGGCCCAACAAAGCTGACGTAAGAAAGAGAAAGGTGGTATTGAGTAAATATTTTCGACCGTTACTGTGTGCTTCTTAAAGCGTAAGAAGGCGCAGTCTGCCTTTTAATTTCCTCGTGGGCGTTGCGTTTTATAAATATGTATGTCTGGGGTCATTGAGATTTGTCAGCTCTTTGCCACTCACTGTTTCCCCTGTGCAGACAGCAGGATATTAAAAAAGATAAAGAGGAATATACAACCCAAGTGGCCTGTGCGATTATCAAGCTCAGCAGCTGGCATGGGCTTCACTGGGTATCTCGTAAAAGCCCACGTGCCCAGGATCTGTGCAGATCCACTTGTGAGAATCAGGGAAGGCAGAGAAGGAGCCTATAATTCAAAGCTCAGCAGGTGACTGTGTACCACTGGCTTGGGGACCCTGAAGCTAGCCACAGTGGCCTTTAGACTCAGGGTCTCCCCAGCCCTGGCATAGATCAGGATAGGACCTGAGGAGAGCTTAGCTTCAGAATACCATAGAATAATATTTATCCTAATCCATACATCTGAGTGCTTTCCCAGATGAAGCCCCAGAGAGAGGCTTCTCTCTTTTCCTGGTGTCCCCTTTGAGACTTGTGTGTTAGTCTGTCTTTCTTCCAGCCATGAGAAGATAGCAGCTCAGCAGATCTTGGCTCTCGGCTCTCGGCTCTCTGCTCAGAACAGCAGTAAAGCCAAGGTGCCCTCTGTAGTCTGTGGGAATGAGACTCAGGCCCCTAAATCACCTTAGACTGTAAATAACTCCCCGCCACTGGGAAAGCCAAGATTGCTATGGGCGCTTGATATTTTGTTCTGTTTGCATTAGATTTTATTTTAAGGAATAAGGTAAGGCCTGTTCCTCATCCTCCCACAGAGAGGCCTACCTTCTCTAGGTTGTAAGTTAATGCACAGCTTAAGTGAACGGGAATGTCTCATCCTGGGACAAGAGCCTGTATTTGTGGCTTCTAAACTGATTTAAGGTGCCCTTCTGCTTGCCATGGGAAATTTATCAATGAGGGCTTAGTGATGTCTGACAAGTAGGTTGTTGTCTTGGTGTGGGGATGAGGTGTAAAGTGGGCTCTGCCTGGGTCACATACCACATGGCCCTGTGCGTTCAGAAATAATCAAGGCCGAACACAGCGGCCTCTGCAATGCGGGCCATATTCCTACAGGTGACCCACAACCAGGAGAATGTGTTTGACCTGCAGTGGCTGGACTTACCTGATGTGGCCCCAGAGGAGCTGGAGGCCCTCTCGAGAAACATGGTGTTCCACCTCCGCAGACTCATCGATGAGCGTGACGAGTGTACTGAGGTTCGCCTGTGAGGCAGCTGTAGTCGGCAGGATGGGTCCCTGAGGTGGCCACTCCTCCAGCTCTTCTCTCTTGGGTCTGAATGCTCCTGGCCTGCTGGTCTGGATCTTCGGGGTGGGACACTGGTGTTTCACCTGAGTATAGGCCCTGCAGGAATGGTCTTTGAGGAGGACAGACTGACAGGGTGCCTAACATGCATGGGGGCTGCTTCCACTCACACCTCTTGTCCCTTCTGAAAATCTGTAAAACATCCTCTCCCTCCTGGTTCTCGGTCTCTTGTCTCAGCGGTTCTTCACCTAGTCAGGGCCTAGACCGGGCGTCAGTCCAGGGAGCACTGGTGAATCTGTCTCCTGCCTGTCTTATGCAGCTGATCGTGGACCTGACACAAGAGAGAGACTACCTCCAGGCACAGCACCCTCCCAGCCCTGGCAAGTTCTCTAGTCCGGACTCCACACCAAGCCCCACCAGCAGCCTGTCCAGTGAGGACAAGCAGCACCTGGCTGTGGAGCTGGCTGACACCAAGGCCAGGCTGCGGCGCGTCCGGCAGGAGCTGTGAGTCTTGATGCGTTTCCTTCTTTGTGGTGTGGACCAGACATGGACTTCTCATGTAGTTTGCCTGCATGTGTGGCAGTGTGGGTTAGCTCTGCTGACATGTAGCTGGCACGGCTGCTCTGAGCTCCTTGTGGCTGAAGGCTCGCCTCCGGCCCTCTGCAGGCCTGGAGGACGGTCTATCAGAACAGGCTGCTGTGCCGTGCAGGCTCAGTATAGGGCTGGGTGAGCAGAGTGCTTTCTTGTCTCACATGGTTCTTGTGTTTTTGAAGTTGTGAATGTTACTTGTCCATCTGGGGAGTTGCTCAACCCTGATTCTCCACGTCTGGTCTCACAGGGCCATCTGTGAACTCACAGAGCTGTGGCTACACTCTTCTTTGTCTGTCTTGTGCTTTAGGGACAGCAGGTAGTGTTTAGGCCCAGTTTAAGACCTGGGGTTGGGGATTTAGCTCAGTGGTAGAGCGCTTGCCTAGCAAGCGCAAGGCCCTGGGTTCGGTCCCCAGGTCCGGGAAAAAAAAAGAAAAAAAAAAAAAAAAGAAAGAAACCTAAGACCTTTGAGCTGGGGAGATGGCTTAGTGGGTACACTACTTGCCTAGTTTGGAACCCTAATGCCCATGAAATAGCACATCTGTAACCCTGCACTGGGAGATCGAGACAAGGATTCCCTGGGTTTGCTGGCTAAACAGCAAGTTCTTGCTTCAGTGACAAAACCTGCCTCAAGAAAAGTAATACAGAGGGCATAAAGAAGAGCATGGACTACCCTACCACATGTCTAGGTTCTACACGCACTTGCACAAATGAGCATGTGTCCACATATACCCCGTCACCACATGCACAAGCACACGGAAATGTCCAGAACAATTTCGCAGGCTCCCAGAAGCCTGTGTGCCCTCCTTTCTCCTCTGTGGTCCTAGAAGTAGCAGCCTGTTCTCAGAGCCTGCCAAAAAGCATCCTCCCCCTCACTGTCTCCTAATCACCCGTGCAGGGAGGAGAAGACAGAGCAGCTTGCAGACACCAGACACGAGGTGGATCAGCTGGTCCTGGAGCTTCAGAAGGCCAAGCAAGACGTGAGCACAAGGCCTGGCCCTGCGTGCCCTGGGGCTGTCTGGGGTTGCCCAGTAACTGGCCTAGGGGATCGGGAATGTAATATGGAACTTGTCCAGGAAAGCTGTCCAGAGTTGTTGTCTTGAGAGCATCCTCAGGGTGCCAGCCGTGTTTCTTAGTGTGGGAAACCCCACGGGGTCACTCCTTGGCCACCAGGAGACATCACCCTCTAGGTGTTTGATCCTTGCTTCCTCCTCACATGGGTGCCTTAATCTGGGTTTCCACCTTTCCTCCACTTTTACAGAATATTCAGCTTGCAGCTGATGCCCGGTCAGCCCGGGCCTATCGGGATGAGCTGGACTCGCTGAGGGAAAAGGCGAACCGTGTGGAGAGGCTGGAGATGGAGCTGGTACGCTGCAAGGAGAAGCTGCACGATGTCGACTTCTACAAGGCTCGCATGGAGGTAATTGGCCTCTTCCCAAGATGGAGTGCAGTGGCCGGACAGGCTTCCATACACTGTGGCGGGACACAGCCTCCGAAGCATGTGTCCTTGGAGGCTCTGAGGAGAGACCCGTACGTACTACAGCTGCTTCCTTTTTATAGCCCTCCTGCCTAGGCCCTTCTGGTCTCCCTCTAGCCCTTCTCGTATCTCCAGATGTTGGCTGGGCAAGGGGGAGTAAAGTTGGCTGATAAAGGGTGGTGATAATTCTTAGAGCATTTCTTCCTCCCGGTTCATGCCTATCCTAAGGTTTCTACTGCAGTGATAAGCACCTTAGCCAAAAGAAACTTTGGGAGGAAAGGGTTGATTTCATACTGCAGCTTGTAGTTCATCATTGATGGAGCCTGGGACAGGAAGCTAGGTGGGGGAGCTGATGGAGAGGCTGAGGAAGAGGGCTCCTTCCTGGCTTGCTCACCTCCGGCATTGCACCACCTACCGTGGGCCGGGCCCTCCCATATCCATCTCTAAGAAAACACACTCTAGCCTTGCCTTCAGGACAGCCATTTGGAGGCATGTTCTCAATCGAGTGTCTCTTTCCAGTGACTCTAGCTTGTATCAAGTTGACATAAGACTAGTAAGGACAAAATAATGACGACTTCTGTCTGTAGTTTGGTTTATTGTTTGTTTTGTTTTGTTTTTTTAATTTGTTTTGCTTGTTCCTTAAGGCTTGCAATTTCTAGACCTCTTTGGTAGGCCTCAGTCTCTGCGTCTGTAAACTAAAAATAATGTTGAAGTCTTAAAAGATAAGCAATGTGGAGTGCTGGTGCTTGGGAAGGTCCTCTAGCCACTCACAGACAGTGGAGGTCTGCCAGCTTACTACTGTGACTTTACTCGTCGTGTTTGCAACCGTGGGCACACACCGTGTGTGTGTGTGTGTGTGTGTGTGTGTGTGTGTGTGTGTGTGTGTGTGTGTGTGTGTGTGTGTGTGTGTGTGTGTGTGTGTGTGTGTTCAGGGCAGGATAACTTTCCAGTGTTGGTTCTCTTCTACCCTGTCGAGGCACAGTCTTGGTTGTTTCTGTGGTTAGGCTGCTGCATTCTCCAGGCTGCTTCCCGCTTCCCTGTAGGGTGCTGGGACAACAGCCCTATGCCGTCACATCAGGTTTTCACAGTTTTCTTAGAAATTAACCTTATTTTTAATGGTATGTGTGTAGGTGAGGAACCACACCCATATATGTGCAGCGGTGTGTGTGTGTTGGCAGAGACTGTGTGCATGTGTGTGCAGGTGCCCACAGAGGCAAAGCTGAGGTTAAAGGTGGTTGTGACCCACTCAGTACATAGGAACTAAGCTTGGGTCCCCTGCAAAAGCAGTAAGAGTGTTAACCACTGAACCGCCTCTCCACCCCCTTGTGTCCAGTTTTTGATGCGGATTCTAGTGATACAACTTGAGTTGTCAACCTTATATAGCCAATGCTTTTATGTACCAGACTGTCTCTCCCCCCTCCCCCCTCCCCCTCCCCCTCCCCCTCCCCCTCCCTCTCCCTCTCCGAGATTGGGTTTTGCTTTTCTGCCCACACTGGCCTTGAATCACTGGGCTCCAGTGTCTTTCCTCAGCCTTCTTAGTGCTTGGGCTATAGGACCGTGCCACCAAGCCCAGCTCAAGACTTTACATTAAATTCTGTGCAGATTATGGGTCAAGCCGGGTGAACAAATCAAGGATGAACCCAGGGGAGATCCCTGATGCCCTGACCATGGTCTGTGATGTCCTTGCATCTGTAGACCCTCCCCCACTTTGCTGGCTGAAAGTTTGTGAATATTGCCCCCTCCCCTCCATCTTGGGCTATGGAAGTGACACTTAAGTGACTGCTCAGAACATGTGAACTGCCTGAGACTGGAGTTTAGCACTTGTTAAGGGCACCTATTTGCTATAAGAAATCCCAGTGTTTCTTCTTCGTTGCCTGGTAGCTTCTGAGGTGACTGGGCACAGGTCTAGGCACCCTCTGTCATCCCCCTACTGTGGGATTTGGCTCTCCTGCTGGTGTACTCACCCTCCTGTTGTAGCCATGGCTTGTGAGGTGAGCTCTAGGGGCTATGGCCAATCAGTGTTCCTCAGACCGCTCATCGAGTGTCCCCTGAGGAATGTGAGTGGCTTCATGACTCACTTTGCTCCCTGATAAGAAGACACCTTGGATTCTGGGCAAGGAGCTGGTGCGAGAGCCCAGGCTTCCCTTTGTCTTGGGAATGACTCTACGACTGATTTAGGATGTGTAAGTTCTGGCCTAAAGGTCTGGCCAGTTAGGCTTTGGTGACACAGTTGGAGCTGTAGACATGGTCTTGACAGTTTCAAAAACTGCTGTCTGAGCAGACCTCGAGAGGTACCCAGACAGGGTCGGGAATACAATGTGATGGCCAGGACTCACTCCAACACTCTGTTCCCCAGAGGTGGGTGGATCCCCAGATCCAGACTTCAAGTTCATTCCAGCATTGTCCCAACCTCCTCTCTCCGTGCAGATGAGCTACTGTGTTAGGAGCTGCTGCTGTGGCTGCTAGTGCGGTGGTGGTGGTGGTGGTGGTGGTGGTGGTGGTGGTGGTGGTGGTGGTGGTGGTGGTGGTGGTGGTGATGGTGGTGATGGTGGTGATGGTGGTGATGGTGGTGGTGGTGATGGTGATGCTGCCACTGAGGATGTAGGAGTCATTTCTCTGAACAGGAAGTATCTAAGCTTTGAAAAATGTTTGCAGTAGGCCTCCTATGTCAGCATCTGACTCCGTTCAGTACAGCGACGCATTTTATAGTTTCATAGTGGGTTATCGTGAAGTAAATAGTTCTTCCGGTCTCACCTTCGTTCTGTTACTAGTTAGAGAGGAAGCGTCTGTCTACATGAGACCTTTCAGAGCAGGGGATGGTGCATGCATGGTTTGCAGACACTGGGTTCAGAGCCACCTGGTGAATTGGGCCTGAGAGGAGATGCATGCTCTTCTCAAGAACGTGGCCGCAGGACTCGGGCCATGGTGGAGCACACGGTACCTGGATGCTCCTCCTTGTATTGAAGAATTCCTGTCAGCCGTGTGAGCTGCCCTTGGAGAATGTGTAGAGCGCTTATGACACCTTTGCCCTCTCCGCACCTGAACACTTTGGTGTGGGGTTGACTTTGCTGCTGTGGTGATGTTGACTGAGTGGTGTGGAGACCTCCATGGGAATGGCAGGAACGTCGTCCGTCCCCTCTTGGAGCTCCCCGTCTGCTGAGAAGCGAGTGATCAAGCCTGCAGTTAGGATGTGATGTCCAAGTGCTCGGCAGATACCCGATAAGAGGGCCCCTCAGAGCATGGGGAAGGACCGGGAATGCTCTCTTGGGGAGGCCACCGTGAAGAAGAGGAGTGTGGTGGCAGGGAGCAGCTACAGTCTGGGAGGACCGTGCAGAGGAGGGATCAAATTCAGGGAAGCTGGAGAAAGCAGTAAACGGGACAGTCAGTGCCTGACTGAGGGTGAGGTCAGGGTTACACCATCCTGGTGTGGGCATGGTGGGCAGCGCAAGTGAGTTCAGAGGGCTTTGGCGCCCAGGCAGCCAGTGTATACAGAGTGTACCATCCTCGTTCAGGGTCTGGTGAGTGGGATGGTGGTGTATGTCTCACAGGCTCCTTGAGGCTGGCACTCAAGCCTGTCTCCCTACTTCCCTGGACCCAGCCAGAGAGGCCTTTCTAGGAAGGAGCTTGGTTTATTTACGTTGCTGATGGATATATGTTCTCAGCTGGAATAGTCCTGGCCCACACCGGGGACTGGGGAATCACTCTCTTGGTGGCACTGCATTGTGGATCTGGTGACTCTCCGCTGTCCCCGGCCACCATAAACCTGTGCATGAAAGCGTTCACTCGAGTGAAGTAAGTTTCAAATGCAGCTCGGAGACGTGGGTAGCTTGCTTTGCCTGAAGATCCTGGTGTCGTCTGGGCCAACAGAAGTTAGGATGCCGGCCCCCCTCAGAGGGCTGGGCCTACAAGCAGCTCTTAGTCTGGTCATAGTTGATTTTTGATGGGCTTAAATTAATTTTTAATTAATTATATTTAACTTAATGTAAAAATTAGAATTTTTTTTTAAAAGTGTTGTGATGATACATTTTTCCAAGGTACTCCCCGTGAGTTTCTTAAGAATCGTTTTTTTTTTATTAGCCAAATGAGTTCCACCCGAGTGTTACTCACACCCCGCCCAGTCTTCCCGACAAGTCCCTGTTCTGTGTTCACGCCACTTTGCTTTATTTTGGGACCACTGGGTTTAACCAGAGCTGCCCGCATGACCGTGGGATTGGCCACTGCAGCTGGTTGGCTCACCACGGTTCATGCTGCGAAGGCACGGACTCTCCTCCCTGGCATCCATCAGTGAGTAATAGTTCTCCAGGGAGAAGTAAGAGTTGTTTCTCAGCAGTTAAACCAGTGCCATGGAGCGTGTGTAGATTGTGGCTGACCCGTGGGAGTCCTAACGTTACAGAGGACACAAGTGTAAGGTGTGGGCATCTGGAAGTAAACATGAAGTTAGGGCAGCGAGCAGATGCTTAGTGAGACACGTGAGGACGTAAATATACTGAAATGTCCATGATAGGATCTGGGAGATGTGTATGGAGGTGTAGGCCGTGTTAATTTTGGCTTTTCAGTACATTTTATATTTTTTATAATGAAATATTAGTGATAGGAGGGACAGGGTAAGCTGAGTGGGTGTGGGGGCACGTTCCCGTGTGGAGGCACAAACCCACAATCCTACTTGGGGGGTAGAGGCAGGAGGATCAGGAGTCGATCCTGGCTGTACAGTAAGTCTGAGGCCAGCCTGAGTTATATGAGACCTTGTCTCAAAAAATTTTAAAAAAGCATCACACAGACAGCTGAGTCTGAGATGGTTCGTTGAGTAAGAACAGTGGTTGTACAGGCATGAGGACCTGAGTTTGGATCCCCAGTGCCTGCATAATGTGATCTCTGGCCTGTAAGCCCAGTGACAGGGGAGGAGTGGAGACATGAGTAATGATGGGGTTTGTTGGCCAAAAACATCATGCCCTCCTGGTTCAGTGGGAGACTGTAATCTCAGGAGAATACAGAGGCGGACTGAAGAGGACACTCAGCATCCTCTGGATCTGACTTACTTGCCTATGACTGACTGACACTCTCTCCCTCTCCCTCTTTCCCTCCTTCCCTCCCTCCCTCTCTCCCTCTCCCTTTCCCCTTCCCTCCCTCTCTTCCTCTCCCTCCCCCCCTTTCTCTCTCTCTCTCTCTCTCTCTCTCTCTCTCTCTCACACACACACACACACACACACAGAGAGAGAAAATATATATATATATATATATATATATATATATATATATATATATATATATATATATATCCCCCCCCGATCCCTGAGTCCCTAGGGAGCAGCCTCAGAAGTCTGTATTTCTGTAAGTGGAACTTCTGTATTCCCTTGCTTGTGTACCTGTGCCAGTTTCAAAAATCCTGGGCTGGAACCTTCTGTCTCAGCTCCCTGAGATGTCAGAATTACAGGGTACCGTTGATCAGGGTTAGGGCTAGAGATTCATTCATGAGGAGAAAAACCAATTCCACCATTTTGAGCCAAATTTGAAGCAAGTTTTATTAAATACTGACCAGAGATGGGCTTTGGTCAGGACCATTCCCTGGGATTCCCAATTAAGTGACCTCAAGACACATTTTTGCAGGCACTTATAAAAACAAACCAGTCGGCCACCATACTTTCCCATGAAGCTTTGTTAATTTTTTTTTTTTCAAGAAAGAACTATAACTCCCAGCATTCTAGAAAGTTACCTGTTCCTTGGGTGGGTGGGGCTTCCAGGCTAATTTCAGGTATTACGCTTACCCACAAAACTTTCCAGCTGAGGCTCTTGGATGCAGGATGCTCAGTGACACAGGTGAGAATCACAGAACTCAGTACCTGTCTGTGGTCAGAGGCTCTGTCTGTGTGGGCTTCCAGCCCTGGTGGGGGTTCTACGTCACACGGTAACAGACACAAGATCCTTGGGAGCCGCAGCATGAAGTCGAAGAAACCATTGCCACATAGAGTTTTGTGCTGTGGGGAGACTGCATGCTGCTGGGAGAAGCTTACGGTTCTTTCTCCCTGGGACTAGAGTGAGCCTGGTTACAACGCTCACCTAAGCAGTATCAGATGCACATAAGAGGTCCAGTCTGGCTATAGCTCTGAGTCAGCCAGCCACGTCCATGACGCTTCTGAGTAACCTTGCTGGGTCTGGGGTGGCTCAGACATTCTGTCTGACTTGAAACGCACCAGTTGGGATCCCCAGAGGAAAAGCATGGCGGTACCAGGCGGAAGGAGAAGGTGGAGGAGGAGCTTAGGTACAAGGGCAACTTTCCCTAGTCAGATGTGGACCACAGACTTCCAGTTTGTAAGCGCCAGCAGCTTTTCCTTGGCTCCTGCTCCAGTTCACAGAAGGGTTGAGACCAAATAGCAGGGAGCAGGATAACCACCCAGAGGCAGGAGGAGTCCAGGAGTGGGTACACAGTTGGCCCATGTGACTTCCCTTTGAAAATTCCGATTGCCTTATAATCTCTGCCTAAGGCCAGAGGCAGATGCCCGGGTGCTGGGTGCATCCCGGGCATCACGGCAGTGGTCTCCCCTGGGCTGTGAAGAAGTGCTAGCTTCAAACCAATCGGAGGGGCTGAGACACAGCAGTAAACGTTCTGCCAAGTGTGGGGCAAGTCTTGTCCTGTTAGGAAAGGAGGGGCATGCCCTGCCCTGGCCTCCCAGGCACAGAGGCCTGCATCCAGCTTATCCTAGCCAGCCTTTCTCTGTAGGGAACCCCTGAGTGGAGATAAAAGCCCAGGAAACAGGTCCCGCAGGGAAGAGGCAGCCAGAGAGATGGGTGGGTCACTGGCAAGGCCCCCGGTCTTAAGAGCTGGGTTAATGATCGGTTCCAGCATGTTCATACCCAACACCCCCCCCCCTTCCCAGGTCACATCCCTACAATGACAGCATCGGGGCCCAGGGTCGGGAAGGGATAGTGGGTCAGCTCTGCCGTGACTCCAGGCCGACGCAGTGCCCTGTACCGTGAGGTTCCTGGCTCTTCGTGTGCTTGTCACCTCCGGCAGGCCATGCTCACAACTAACCTGAGTGCCTTGAGCACTGAGTCCCTTTCTCGCTCTCAGAGCCGCATCCCATTGGAGTCTTTGTTAATGTGTCCAGAATCATTGCCTGCCTTCCATACCAGCCTGTGTTCTCCAGAGTCCGGTTGTTTTCCTTGCACTTGGTGCTTAAACCCCAGGAGCAGTTCACCTCCTTTGTCTCCTCACCCCACCCCTGACCCATATGGGTCAGGCTCACGGGCTCACCATCCTTTAAGCTCAAGTCCCCACCTCCCAGCATGTTGCCTGTGCATCACTCTCCATCTAGATCCCGCTGGCTTACTCTGGTTACTCCAGTGTCTAAGCAGAAGCCCTCCCTGAATATAAGCTATGGTGCTCCATTCTCCAGTGGTCCACACAATGCCTCTCCATCGCTGGGATGACTCGATGCTCTTCCCTTGGCTGGCCCTCAGTGCTACAGCCCTTCACACAGCCCCACCCCACACCCTGTGCCCCAGGCCTCTGCATTTTTGCACAAACGCTTCCCAGGCTGCCAGCCTCTCCTTCTTCATTCAGGGGTGGTCAGCTTAGGGCCGGAGCAGGGCTGAGTCTGAGCTTAGCGGGCCATGTCCCCCAATCGTATACTTCACAGTTCTTTTTATAAGCCTTCTCTTTCGGGGTAGTGTGTCAAATATGGTGTCACTGTGATCGATATTTCTGTCTGTTTCCTGACCAGGCTATGAGCCTGGGAAGACAGTCTGTGTCGTGCTGTTAGCGAGGCCCCTGTGCCAGTGACATTCTCTACTGGGAAGCCAGTAATCTGTAGTCTCTAGATTAAATCCAGCCCTCCATTGGCTTTTAAGGGTGAAGTTTTATTGCAACACGATACCCCCCTACCTCCTACAGAGAGCATTGCTCTCTGGTCCTTTACAGAGCAGGTGCACAGTGTGAAGCCTATAGGTGAGCAGTCGTGACTGTAGAGCCCAAAACTGTGTTTAGCTCTAGGCCCACCATAGCATTTAAAGCCTACAGTGGCCCTGTGAGGTGTAGCAACCTCCTTTCTCCAAACAAGAAAAGGCATCACAGTTGCTAAGCGAGTGCCGTGGAATCGGAATGTGTCTGGCAGTCACCAGAGCCCTGACAGGCTGCCAGAGAATGGGGGGGAGTCCTGACAAAAAGGGGATAGAAGGGTGATGCCGGAGAACTAGAGGTATTTGTGGAGGGACCCCAGCCTCCCACGGCTCATGGTCCACTAAGCATCGTGTCCCAGGTGAGGAATGTTAAATTCCAGGGAACTTGCTGAGGAGAACCCAGAGGCTGGGTGAGCTCTGCCTTGGGCTTCATCCCTGTTGCTTCTGGGCTCTGTGGTGAGATCTGTCGAGTTGAACAGGACAGAGGGGCTCTTTGGTTTCTGGTCTGGCCCTGCATTTCTTCAGGTCAAGTCATGTTGTAGGCAGGCAGGCCGGTCTTCAGGGTAGAGCGCATCCTGCCCTTTATTCTCCACGGCAATAGAGCTTATGAGTGAGGGATGGGTGGGGTGAGGGACTGCCCTCTGGAGACAGGGCAGAGAGGGGCAAGAGGTCTGTTGCTATGGACCCAGTTCTCGCTTCCCCAGCACCCCTGGGTTTTCTGTTGCAGTGGACGCTAGGGGCCATTGTGTGTTGTGAGTCTAAACTCACTGGGAAGGAGACTGTTTCTTTGACTCCACATCCCCTCCGGTGTTTGCTATTTGTAGAGGGTCAAGAGGGACTCCTGGAAACCAGTTATGTTGTTGTTGTTGCTGCTGCTTGCTTTTGTTTTCCGGTGTTAGGGGCAGAACTCGGGCCTCCATGTAAGTCGGTCACTGCTCACAAACACCACTAAGCCCTTGCCAAACAATTTTTGTCTGTTGACAAGGGAGCTGTTTCTCAGGTGAGTGCTGGATTGAACTTTGTCCCTCGCCTGAACAGCTGCTGAGTTCAGGCATCGTGAGCTGAGAATCGTACACACGTTAGTAACCCGCGTTTTCAGTTCGGCGGTGCTATCCAGCCTGACAGTCCATGTAGCTAGAGCCTGTGGCAGAAGTGAAGCTGACCCACCAGCTCCCCACACCTCTCTCTTCCGCAAGTCACAGTGGCAGATCAGAAGAGGACTCTCAGGTCTAACCTTTGGCTGTAAAAACACCCCAGCTGTTGACTGGGCAGGGTTGGCCTTGATAACAGCCTCCTGTTTAGAGCAGATATAGATAAGCCAGCCTCAGAGCTGCCCAGAGCAATGGAGTCAGCCCTCTCAACCCTGCAGGCCACTAGTGGAATCATTGGTCTGCAGTAACTTGAGCATAGCGTCCTTCAGGGCCGCTCTGTCTTGTGAAGTGGTAGATGTACAAGGCGGGGTGGATCGTGTCCGTTATCGAATACTGTGGACGTGGAGACCACCGGAACACAGTACAGCGGAGCTTAGAGATGACTCTGTGGGTGCCGTCTCTGCCTGTCAGAATATCTGAGTCCTTCAAGGGCCAGCACGTATGTACAGAAGAATCCCAAGAGTTGGGACAGGACAGCCACCATTACCTCAGAGCAGGGACAGGGAAGGGTAGAAACCCAGGAACACCTGACTTGACCTAGTGAACAGGACAGAGTAGACAACCAAGTCCGCAGAGGGAGTCATTCAGGATGCTCTTGTAGATGGAGGAGGACCCGTGTGCATAAGGCATAGAAGCCGTCCTGGTTGCTTACTGAAGAAGAGTAGCGAGACGCTCGGAGTGCTGGCAGGAAGGCCTTATTAGGCGCAGGGTAGATGACGACCACAGAGAAAGAACTGGACCCTTTTTGCTGATTTGGGACCCCCCATTCTTCTGTCTCAATGTCATTAGAGGCAGTCTGTCCCATGGAGAAAAGACAGGAGTTCAAACCCTGCATCCTGAGAGAGAACTTCAGCCCTAGCCCTCAGCCGGTCTATGACTTTGGGCACATTCCTTACTGTTCTCAAGTAGGTCCTTCATTTGTAGGGGGACCCTGACCCTGACCTGCCTCCCTTCAGGGGGTGCTGTGAGGAGCAAATAAGGCAGGACCAGCCATAGTGGTGTGGTCTTTGTTGAAGATAGTTGCTAGATGCACATGGGAGACCCTAGAATCAGTGAGCTGCTTCCCCAAGGCCAGCTCTGATGTGAAGCCCGTTTCTGTGAGTGCTTCCCTCTACCAGGAAGCTTGGATTCAGGCCCAAGTGGGAGAATGAACACATGGTGGATAAGAGGAAACTCCAGCCTTGGTCCTTGCTGCAGTCTGTGAGTGGGGCGAGTCTTAGGAATCTTTCCCACCAAGGAAGGTGGCAGTTCCCAGTATGTACACTTTATAAGCTGTGAAGGCACGTGAGAGAAAGTGCAAGTTTGTCCGTCCATCCTGGACCAGACAGACACACTCTGAGGATACCAAGCATTGCTGGGAAGGAAGGACCCGTGGGACATGAGAAGCTCAGACAAGGTCTGACAGGCATGGCACCCGGGCTGGCCTCTTTCTGTGATGTCAGCAGAAGCCACAGTGTCTGCCTGCACCTGACTGGGATTCGTATCTGCCTGCCCTGCTGTGCTGGGACTTGGCTGTTGTCAAGACTTCCTTATCTGGCATAAGTCCTGAATGGAGAGCATCTGATTTAGTCCTGAGCTCCTTCCCCTCTGTGGACTCTCGGCTACCCCATTTCCCTTTATTAAAGGAAACTCAGTCCACTTTCCCATTGGGGTCCAAGTGTAGGATCATCTGGCTTGTGGAAGATCTCAAGGAAGAGTTGCCTTTTCAAGGCCGTCAGTTGTTTACTATGCTCAGGAGCAAACCCAGGACCTTGTGCATGAGAGGCGATCACCCTACCACTGATCCACATCCCAGGACCATTCAGTGATTCTTGAATTTTTCTTTTCTTCCTTTTTTTTTTTTTTTAAAGATTTATTTTACGTGTGTGGGTACACAGTTGCTCTCTTCAGACGCAACAGAAGATCCAATTATAGATGTTGTGAGCCACCATGTGGTTGCTGGGGATTGAACTCAGGACCTCTGGAAGTGCAGTCAGTGCTCTTAACCGCTGAGCCATCTCTCCAGTCCACTCTTGAATTTTTCTTTGAGAGTCCGCTTGCCTGGCCTCCAGGGCACAGGTGAAGGTGACAAGAACTGGATGCAGGCCTTCCTGCTGGGGGTTCCTGGCCTGGCTGCTTGGCTCCAGGGTCCTGAAAGTACTGTGTTTAGAAGTCCTGTGGTCATGACCCTGGCCTTTTATCTGATGGCTCTCTTGTGGCTTTCGCTCTTCAGGAACTGAGAGAAGATAACATCATCTTAATCGAGACGAAGGCCATGTTGGAGGAACAACTGACTGCCTCCCGGGCTCGCAGCGATAAAGTCCACGAGCTGGAGAAAGAGAACCTACAGCTGAAATCTAAACTCCATGACTTGGAACTGGTATTAATGGACCGGGTGCGATGGGTGGAGGTGGGGGAGGGGGAGGGAATAGGGATGGGGTGGGGCTAGCGGTGCAGGATGTGCAAGTGGAGAAGGACAGGCTCTCCTGATGTGTCAGCCTCTGAGTTTGCTGCCTGCCAGCCGCTTGTTGACTAAAAGAAGAGCTTGCTAAACTCAGTGGCTTGAGTGGGCACTTAACTGTCCTTGACACATCTGGGACCTGACTTCTGCTTTTGCAAAAGTAACCACTCTTCTGCAAGGGTGAACACAGGTATGTCCTTTTCAGAGGTCCTAAGTGGCTCTTGGATGGGTTAAGTACTGGCGTGTCATAGCATTTGAGGCTGCAGAGAGCTACTTAGAGCCAACAAGTGCACATCACCGGAGTGCCTATCTCAAACCCCTGTTCCTTGTGTCCCTATGTTCAGAGAGTGTTCACTGAGACTTAGGTACCTTCTTGACCTAGGTAGAAATGTCAAGAGACTTATTTTGTAGCAGTCCCTGCTGCACTGGGGCCCTGAGTGGGGTGTTTCGGTATAGCTCTCAGCTAGGTGTGAAGCATGCTGTCCTCCTGCACTAGATGGAGGTAGATGCTTCGAGTCTGAGGCCAGCCAGACCTGTCCTCACACTTTTCCTCTCTCCCTTCCTTCCTTCCTTCCTTCCTTCCTTCCTTCCTTCCTTCCTTTCTTTCTTTTTTAAGATTTATTTATTCTTTTTAATGTCATAAGTACACGGTTGCTGTCTTCAGACCAGAAGAGGGCATCAGACCCCATTACAGATGGTTGTGAGCCACCGTGCGGGTGCTGGGAATTGAACTCAGGACCTCTGGAAGAGCAGTCAGTGCTCTTAACCGCTGAGCCATCTCTCCAGCCCTACTTTTCCTCTTCCTGCCCTAGGATCGGGACACTGACAAGAAACGGATTGAGGAGCTGCTGGAAGAAAACATGGTTCTGGAGATCGCACAGAAGCAGAGCATGAACGAGTCGGCCCACCTGGGCTGGGAGCTGGAACAGCTGTCCAAGAACGCGGACTTGTCCGACGGTAGGCCGTGCCCCGTGCCTGGGATCTGGCCCCATCTCAGCCGCTGCCACTTACCCAGGAGCGGAGCCCTGGGCTCTTGAGTCTTCCTAGCAACCCACCCGCTCTCCACGAGCAAATGTGATTTCCTCAAGTGCCGTTCGGAGCTGTTTCATTACAGTTCTCCCCAGGGGAAATGTGAGTGGCCTGGCAGCCCGGACGCCCGGGAGTAAGCTACAAATGAAGTGTTGGGATTTCTGGGTCTCCCACAGGCACACTCAGGAGCTTCCGGATCACGGCTCTCTTTGCCAATGACAGAAAGCCCTGACACGGAGAGGTGTCCCCAGTGGTCACTAATCCTTATTATAAATGTACCCTGGGCATTATCTGCACCGTTCATTTGCATAATTGGGCAGGATGGATGCGGTTTATCCAGTCTCCCTGGTGGGGATGCTAAGAGGCTGCTGCTCCCCAGTCCCAGGCTCTATAGATCTTGGGGGGTGGTGGTGGGGGGATGGGGAAGTCCTCCTTCCTGGCAGGCAAATACTGCTGCCCTCTGCTGGTACCCTGAGATAAGGTGTCCATTATGGGAAGGGTGGGGGACCCCAGTCAGCACTGTGGCAGGAAGCTCCATCGCCCAGCAAACAATAAGCCAATTCCTGTGTTTGAAAATAGCTCTGTTCACCTTTTCCATGCACCCGATTGCGAGTTAGTATTGACTTAGCACTTTATGGGGCCGGCATGGGCGTTTGGATTATTTTAGGTTTGAAAGGTAACTGATGAAAATTCCCTGAGAATACTACCAAGGTCACTTCCTCCAGGGCTCTCACCAGCCCTGAACTTAAAGGCGTTGAGCTAACTTGTATCTGTGGACACTGGGCTGTGTCTGCTTCGGTGCCCGTGTGCCAAGCTGAGTGAGGTGCCTGGTAGCCAGCCACACAGGGCGAGAGACAAGGCATTGTCTCTCCTGTGAGGTTTCAAGTCTACAAGGAGGAACGTCTGCCCCCTGGTGGACTGGAGAAGCAGTTCAAGCCCTCAGGGCCAGCCTCCAAGGCCGGAGACTGCTTGGTATAGTTTATGAACCCTTTAAGGTCAGATATGGACATGTTTTATTTATCCTATTATTATCATCATCATCATCATCATCATCATCATCATCATCATCATCATCATCATCATCATCAGCCTTACCTGGCTCATGTATGCTGCTGTGAGTCCCGGTTACTGGGTGGTTTGATGAACCAGTCTTTGTGCTCAGTGTGGAGCTTGCCTTAGTTAGTGATAGGCCACTTGCTATTGGTGCCGGTGCTGAGCTGTAGGAATGTGAACGTTATTCTGTCTAGGTTGAGGTCCCAGGTCATTCCCCCTTGCACATTAACTTAGCTGATGGTGTTGTCCTGTTTAAGGCCTTGTTTAGGCAGCCATGATGAGACTTCATGGTGTAGCTTCTGTGGCATTTCTAGGAATTCCACTCCTCTGGCTCCTACAGCCTTCTCACCCCGTCTTCTGCTGTGAACAAAGCTGCAGGACTTGTGTTGTAAATGTGTCCATTGGGGCTGGATACCACCTGGTCCTTTGTTCTCTGCATTTTGATTGGTTGAGGTTTTCCTTAATGATCTCTGTTACAAGGAGGTGGGTTTGTTGTTGTCATCGTTGTTGTTTAATGATGATGAAGAGTCCTCTACAGGATAACTATTTAGAGTATAGTTAGGCGTTATGCTGGTTTAGTAAAGTGTGGTTGTAGGTCCTCCTTCAAGATCCACAATGGCTAGGTTCCTTTCTAAGGGAGAGGAGGCCTCTCCAGCATCTGTGAACCGGTGTTGATGCTAGAGTTGGACATGCTACGTTGTTGCCACGGTCCCCTCCCACTAATGTCTTTAGGATAGGATGGTCTGGCCTGTTGGGTCTGTACTGTTGCTCTGATAGATGGTAACACTACAGAGGACACATTCTTCAGTCTTTATAGTTGCCCAAGGATCCTAACACGTGCGTCACACGTAGCATTTGAACACTGATGGATGCCTCTGTTGTGGCCCTCAGTGCCCTGTCAGAGCCCCTGGGTGATGAGTTAGTCAGGAGTGGGAAGACGGGCGAGCGTCAGCAGTGCGGTGTTGTAATGAACAGCAACCAGGGGTTTCTACCCCCACCATGAATCATTCAGTTTCCAGATAAAAAGCACAAAACCTTTATTATGTTTATGAGTACACTACAGCTGTCTTCAAACACACCAGAAGAGGGCAGAGGATCCCATTACAGATGGTTGTGAGCCACCATATGGTTGCTGGGATTTGAACTCAGGACCTCTGGAAGAGCAGTCAGTGCTCTTATCCTCTGAGCCACCTCTCCAGCCCACAGAACCTTTATTTTATAACAAGCCTTAACAGCACCAGAGCTGGGCAGGTATCAGCCCTCTATGCTAATCTGTCTACTTCCCACCAGTGACCCTGAAATAGGACTTGCCACGTTCTATCTGGGTGCTCATACTTGGACCAGACCGGATCTCTTGACTCCTTAACCGCTGGTCTTCACTCTCCTCTCTCTCCTCCTCCTCGTGGTCTTTGCCTCAGACTCCAAGCCTGGCAGCCGAAGCCCCAGCTACCTCTCTTCTGCCCGCTGTAGGCTGTGGGCATCTTTATTAACCCAATAGTTAATTAAGGAGCAAGGTTACATAGCAGCACTTGGTGTATGTGAGGATTTCCTTGTCCCTGAGATCTGGGGGTCGGAGGTTAGGACTTAGCCTGACAATACTTAGCCACACAGTAAACCTCAGCGGTACAGTGTGGTCGGGCTCGGATGCGTGGATAGACACGGAACTGAGGAACAGCCTTGACTGTTTCCTTACGGTGTTTCAGACCTACTGTGTGTTCTTCCTAAGAGACTCCATAACTTCCTTGAAGCCTTGCATCTGCTTGTAGGGGAAAAGACCAAGAAGTCTAGTTCTTGTCTCTCACGAAAGTGCTGGGTTGTTTAAAAGCAGAGTAGATGTCTTTTAAAGCATTCAGCTTTTTTCCAGACTCACCGAAAAGTCTAAAGCAGCTTGCATGCACTGTCTGACTTTCCTCCGTAATTGTGAAATTGGAAGAAATTTCTGATGTCAAGGTTTTAGCCCAGGCTGTCCAACAATGGGCATATATACACAGGCACAGATTCCCTTCACCCTCAATCAGCCGGTCACTTAGCCCCCTCTGCTGAGCAGTGTAGATGCCCTCTGCCCCTATAGTGGACACAGAAAATGTCCATGGCCCTTGAGTCAGTCAGGTAAGCAGTGAGGGGACTCAGGTCCCAGGATTGGCTCCCACACAGTAATCCTGCTTTTCCTTAAAATCTAGATAGGGTGGGCCCCACGTCTGCCAGCAGGGGACTGACTTCACTGTTGGATGTTGACATGAGATGCTTGGCATTCCTATTGGGATGAGAATGAGGGACAAGAAGGGAAGCCTAACTCTTGGGGTTCAGCTTATGTCAGGAAGTGGAAGCAGGGTTTCCAAAATGCTTAACCCTAACAGACTCGACCCTTCAGCCTCCAGGAAATCCTTCGTGTTTGAGCTGAATGAGTGCGCCTCCAGCCGCATCCTGAAGCTGGAGAAGGAGAACCAGAGCCTCCAGAGCACCATCCAGGGTCTGCGGGATGCGTCGCTGGCGCTCGAGGAGAGCAGCCTCAAGTGTGGGGAGCTGGAGAAGGAGAACCAGCAGCTTAGCAAGAAGGTAACCTTCCAGGGCCCTTAACACATCTTCTAGACTCTGAGGAGATTTCCTCACTCAGGGCTCTCCTATGGGACCCGTGTCTCAACATCTGTATTCTCCTGACATGCTCCTCAGTGTCATATAAGGCTCCTGTGGCAGTGGGGGGAGGGGGACAAGCTAAGAGGAAACCAGGCCTCGAGGACCCCACCTCTGCTGCTTTCTCTCCTCTGCGTGGGACTTGGCATACATTTCCTGCTGTGGAAAAGATCTCAGGGAACCATCTAGCTACATTTACCCCCTCATCACTAAGAACTGAGTGCCATGTGACATTTTCACTGTCCAGGGACTTGTTTTTGCCTTTAGAGGACACTAGGAGACCTCCTATCTCATGCCTTGTCTTTTGGAGCAAAGCAAAAATGGGAGCAGTGACCACATGATTTGGTCTCCTAGATTTCTGTGGTCTTAAGGCAGGGAATGTCTTTATAAAGGGACACCCAGTCTTGTATACTATGAAAAAGAAGAAGACCCTCCCACTCCATGGGTTCTCAGGCAGGAAAGCCCTGGGGTATCATCTTGCTGGGCTAGGGACAGTGTGGGTCACCTCTGCCCTGTAGCCTATTGTCTATATACAGATCTGTGCAATGGGTACTGCCACCAGCATGACTGCCCACATCTCAGTCAGAGTGTGGGTGTATTTGTGTGTGAGAGAAACAGAGGGGTGGGGGAGAGGATATCTTTAGTAAGCAACAGAGTATGGAACAGAGAACCAAGAAAGGACAAAAATGAAGGCAGTCCATCCAGAGGGGTCAAGCGGGATACAGGAACATCCCATGTTTAGATTTCAGCAGCAGTGTCAGACACAAAGTCTGGCATAGCTCTCTAGGAGTGGGGTCAAGCATATTTGGTGGAGAGGGTGTAAGCCAGGAGGCTGTCAGGGAAGAGCTGGGGACCTTACCCCACAAGCCTGAGAACATGCGTAGGAAAGTCCCAAGTCCTAGTCCTCCGTAAAGGCATTGGGCTAGTCACTGACCTGTGGGTCAGGGCCCTTCCATAACTGACCCCACTTCCTACTAGCAACTGCTTCTGTTTCTGGCCACACAGCATGGGCTTTACTGAAGCAACTCTGCCTCCCTTCTGAGGTCTTAAGTAAGGGATGGCACAGAGGTGGCTAAGACAAGGTGGTCTTGATTTCGGAAAAGATCCATATGTGATACATTATAGCACCTTCTGGAAAGCCATAACCCGGCATGACTGGTTGAGATGCACCTGGCTAGGGTCCAATGGTAGAACCCTAGCAACCGTGATACATGCACACACCCCCCCCCCCACTGACCTCCTCTTTCCCATTAGCAGACCCCAGCTTCCCCGGTGGAGTGTCACGGTGCCCCCATGCAGTAGGAAGGAGAAAGATTGCAGCGTCAGTGTAGACAGGGATGCTTAGAGCTGTGGGAATGTGAACCTTCGTCCATGCAACACCCCAGTGTGGACAGCCGAGTGAGAGCCACAGTTCAGTCCTTGTGCTGTCAGGGTCACTGGGCACCTCCGGTCCTCCCTTAAAGGTTCAGATTGAACAGTGTCCGAGCTTCAGATACTTCTTAGTATTGTTTATCCAGAAGCCCGAGACACACACAAAACACAGACCCGGAGAGTCAAAAACTGGGCGTGGGCCCAGCAGTGTGCGGGGAGGCTCAGCTGCCTGCAGTAGGTGTTAAGGTTGAGCATGATGCATGTCTCTGGCCCTGGTCAGCTACTAGGAACTCCCACATAGTAGAGAGGACAGGTTTTTGACTCTGCCCCTCTGAGGCCAACACAAGCTTCTCATGCCGAACAAGCTTGGTGATAACAAGAAACGGCAGCCCAGGTTTGCAGCCTGGGCATCTCCAGGGAACAGGATTGCCAGCCCCGCCCAGTCAGGACCTGAGTCCTAATGGGCAGGTAGATTCTCAGGAGATACGGAGAACTACGTAGGTAGAACTTCATGCTCTAAGAAGCCTGGGCACTGGTGGGTTTCCCCCATCAGAGCCTGGTGTTGGAGGGTGGTGATGGCAGGGAACTTGTCCAGGCAGGACAATACATTCTGGCTTAGGGCAGCAGCAGTGGGTTGTAGGGGGAAATAGAGTGGGCAGAAGGGGCAAGGGTTGACGACAGGTTTACCTGGAGGGTGACGGAAGCTAAGCAGCTGGATCCTGTCACCAAGCGTAAGGAAGAGAAGGGGAGCCATACAGTCTTTGTCGGGAATGTGGGGCTAGGTGCTTTGGTATGTGGTCTGACCCTGAGAAGTGACTGAGGTCAAGGGGATAAAAAAAAACAAGACATAGAGTAGATTGGACATCCGGCATCATGGGTAGCCTAGGATAGACTGTGGACTGCTGCCCAGTGTCTTCGCTTATCCCAGGCAGAAAGTGCAGGTCATGTCAAGCCAGTGACTGAGAGGAGGTATAAAGACTTTATTGCAAAGCGACACTGGTACGTTTTTTTTTCCTCAAGGGCCCATATTATTAATACCCCGGGCAGAGAAGGGTGGGTCTGTCTGTCTGTCTGTCTGAACACAGCTCACTTGAGTAGACTGTCACACAGGCTGGATCTTTATATCTGCAGATTGAAAAGTTACAAACGCAGCTGGAGAGAGAAAAGCAGAGTAACCAAGACCTGGAGACACTGAGTGAGGAGCTGATTCGAGAGAAGGAACAGCTGCAGAGTGGCATGGAGGCCCTGAAGGCGGACAGGGCCAGGCAGGTAGGCACAGCCACCATTGCCTCACTCGCTCCTGCTGGACGAGGAGCTGAGGAGAATGGCCATGTCATTGGGCAGTGTCCTCAGACAGTTCCGATGGTTTTGACTCTGGGAAGGAAATACCAGAGTTCCTGGCCCAACTGGTCTAGTTCCGTTCTGTTGCTTATGACAAACACCGTGGCTGAATGCAGTGTAGAGGAAGAAAGGTTGCACCTTACAGGTAACAGCCTGTCATTGAGGGGTGTCAGGGAAGCAGGAACTTGACGGCAGGCCTACTTGGTGCCTCACACATCTTTACTTCCAGGAAACTCACTCACAGCCGAGGATGCACAGCAGGGATAGGTGGAGGAGGACGCTTGTTCTCTGGCTCTCTCGGGCTCATGCTTACTTAGTTTTTCCTATATAGCTCAGGACTATCTGCCTAGGGAATGATGCTGCCCACAGTGGACTGGGCCCTCTTATCTCGATAAATAATACAATCCCCCAGAGGCCATTCTGAGGACTCTCTCAATTGGGACACTTCTCTGCTGGCTTGAGGCTGTGTCGGGTTGACAGTTAAAGCTAACTAGGACATGGGTGGAGTCTGCTAAACATCCTGCAGCACACGGGCCTTCTAAAAGCTGTTAGTGACAAGGGCGAGACCTTGTCACACCTGCAGGGTTCTGGTCGCTTCCACCATAGGAAGTATCAGGATGTTGATACTCAGGGGAGCCATCAGGACTGGGACTTTCAAAGGCCGCTGAACATCTCCAAACTCTGCACAGAAATAAGTGGAGAGTAAAGAGCAAGGCTGGGTTCTCTGGCATTGAGGTTTTTAGCTTCTGTTGTAGGTGAGTAAGAAGTGTGGGGGGGGGGGGATCAGACAGCACCATGTGTGATGAGCACAGGTGGGGGCCCTGTCCATGCAGCTCACCTCGAAAGGCAAGTACCAGGCAGCAGGCTCAGGAATCTTTATGAGTAGACAAGGTAAGGACTGGTGGGTAAGTGCAGGGCCTCTTTAGAGCTGCTGTGCAAGGTTGCAGGGAGGGGGGGGGGCACTGACCATGAGGTTGAGAAGACACAGGAAGGGAGCAAGGCATAGAGAGCAGCAACCTGTTGTGCCCTTCAGGAAGATGCAGGAGACAGTATTCTGTACCACAACAGAAGGTCATGGCGGTGGGCAGGGTGTCCACTGGGTCCTGCTGACCGCTACAGAGCGGGCCAAGGGAATCACTCATGTTTTTAAGAAAGAGATGTATCCTTTAGGTTTAAGATCATGCTTACCACATTGAGTGTGTTTTGATGAGCCATGGATGGGTCTGGGTGACTTCCACTTAGAAGCCCCTGTATGAATCTAGATGGCTAGTGGAGGTTCCTGCAACAGTCTGGGTCATGCCTAATGTGTTTGCTCATAGATAAAAGATCTGGAGCAGGAGAAGGGCCACCTCCACCAAGCTGTGTGGTCACTGCGGGAGAGACCGCAAGTCAACAGCATGAAGGATGTGGAGAAGGAAAACAGAACCCTTCACCAGGCTGTGACCGAGGCAGGCAGCAAGCTCAGCCAGCTGGAGTCGGAGAAGAAGCAGCTGCACCGAGACTTGGAGGAGGCCAAGGAGAAGGGAGAGCGCGCAGAGGTGCTGGAGAAGGAGCTGCACCGGCTGGAGAAAGAGAACGAGCAGCTGACCAAGAAGGTGACCTCCCTGAAGACGGTCACTGAGAAGGTCGAGGCCCTGGAGCATGAGAGCCAGGGTCTGGAGCTGGAAAACCGGACGCTGAGAAAGTCCTTGGACACCCTGCAGAACGTGTCTGTGCAGCTCGAGGGCCTGGAGAGGGACAACAAGCAGCTGGATCAGGAGAACCGGGAGCTGCGCAAGATGGTGGAGGCCATGCGCTTCACCAGCGCCAAGATGGCGCAGATGGAGACGGAGAACCAGCAGCTGGAGAGGGAGAAGGAGGAGCTGCGCAGGAATGTGGAGATGCTGAAGACCTTAAGCAAGAAGTCGGAGCGCCTGGAGCACAGCTACCAGAGCGTGAGTGCTGAGAACCTGCAGCTGCAGCACAGCCTGGAGAGCAGCAACCACAAGTCTCAGGCCCTGCAGAGGGAGCTGAGCGAGCTGGAGGCTGAGCGCCAGGCCCTGAAGCGAGACCTAGAAACTCTGCAGCTCGCCAACAAACAGCTCGAGGGGGCTGAGAAAGACAGGAAGGCCCTGGAGCAGGAGGTGGCCCAGCTGGAGAAGGACAAGAAACTGCTGGAGAAAGAGACCAGACGCCTATGGCAGCAGGTGGAGCTCAAGGACGCTGTCCTGGATGACAGTGCGGCCAAGCTGTCGGCGGCCGAGAAGGAGAGCCGCGCGCTGGACAAGGAGCTGGCCCGCTGCCGGGATGCGGCCAGCAAGCTGAAGGAGCTGGAGAAGGACAACAGGGACCTCACCAAGCAGGTCACCGTGCACACGAGGACGCTCACCACCCTGAGAGAGGTGAGCCTCATGCGTGGGCAATGACAAAATGAGCCTGTTTTCAGGGCGGGAGGTTCTAGGTCCCACTCACTGCTCACTGACAACCCCGTGGTAATCATTTCCTCCTGCTCTGTGTCCCACGTTGGTGTTCCTCCACACACAAAGGCTTGTGACCCCCCCCTTCCCCCCGCCATGGATTCACTGTAGACTGAACACCGTAAGTAGAAGATGCACTTAACACATTTGATCTCCTGCCCATAGGAAGCTTAGTCACATAGCTCTCCATGCCTGTGATCCCCCTCTGCCCCCGGGGACTGATCAGCTCTAGCCTTTGCCCAACACTTAGAGCCAGCATTGAGCTATGTATATTACTAGGCTGTGGTAAAACCAGAATTCCCAAAAATTACCTGTCAAGTAAAAAGAATCCTAAGACAGCCATGCACCAGAGGACTTCTCCATTCCAGACTACAAATGGTCAAGCTATTGTATGTGTGGGGTTTGTTTGTTTGTTTGTTTGGGTTTTTTTTTGTTTTGGTTTGTTTTCATTTAGTTACATTTTCAAGTTTTCCCATGTGAAGTAGGTTTCGGGTTTTGGGTCATGGTTTTCTTTTCTTATATTTATTTATTTACTTTGTGTGTGCGTGCGTGGGCACATGCGTGTTACAGCTTGCATGTGGAGACTGGAAGGCAGCCTGAGAGAGTCCTTGCTGTCATTCCACCATTTGGGTTCCGGGGATCAAATCAGGTGGCCAGGCTTGTCAGCAAGTGCCCTTAGCTGTGGACAGAGTCACTGTCCCCACAGTGAACAGCTGTTGAAGCCGTGCTTTCTGTATGACTGCAAGATACACTAAAGCCTGTAGATTTACTCTGGTAATCATAGGCCCCTTTAGATTGTTCCCAGTGTTCCCCACCATTTTGCTTAGGGTTCGGGGTCTTTTTCTTCCTCTTTGGTGTTGAGGATTAAGCACGTGGTCTTGAGCATGCTCACTGAGCAGTGTCCCCAGCTGTCCCTGATTCATTGGTCCAGGACATCCTTGCCCCTCACATCAGATGCTTTCGAAAGGATATATTCCTGGAACCGGAGCAATGGAACCAAAGCACATGACCGTTTTCGCCTGTAGTATATTGTGCTTCCTGCGGGGTGCCTGTTCTACGTCCCTTGGTGTCTTCCTGTGGATTGTCAGGGCGTTCGTTTATGGTGTAGGTCTAGAAGACAGAGTTAGCATCTGGGTGGTTCAGCCTGCAGGTTTCATCTCAGAGTGTGTCCCAGGACTCTTCCGCTCACTCATCCAGGTACCTGGCTCCCTCTAGCTTGTGATTAAACCACCCCTTAGTGGTGCGTCCTTCTGGCTCCTCAGCATGTGTCAGGCAGACAAGGAAGAGATCAAGGGAGAGAGACGATGCTCTGTGGAGCTCAGCCTGAGGCGACTGCAGGCTGCTCTGTGCCTAGTGAGAGGAGGGAAGTGATTTCAAAGTGAGCCCAGAGCCAGGCAGTGTTTTTTTTTTAAAAAAAAAAAAAGACAACTGTTGGTGTAGTTGAGCCAGGGAAGGACCCAAGCCTTGCATGCCACTCACAGTTCTTCTCTGTGCGGGCAGTATGGGCTGTGTGTACAACTACCCGGGGACCTCCAGGGCTTGTCACATAGATGCACGTTTCACTCACCACAGTCCTGCAGCAGTCCGCCCTTTGTCTGTCTCGGCGCTTATCAATCCAGGATACTGTCCTGCTTTTGCTGTCCTGCCCTTGTTTTTGTTTTTGAAACCAGAATCTTGCTCAGGCTAGTCTGGGATTCCTTGTATAGACCAGGCTAGCCTTGAACTCTTGATCCTCCTGTCTCAGCCTCCTGAATGCCCACCCCGAAAGGGCTTTGTCCTAGAACTCCTCCATCTCAGCGCTAGGTATGGGTGGTTGGCAGGTTAGAAGGCGCGCACGCGCGCGCGCACACACACACACACACACACACACACACACACTAAACAGAATTAAAACCCACATGCCAGCTCTCCTCTGCTTCATCCAGACTCATCCAGATCCGTGATCTTCTAACCCATAACCCCTTGCCAGAGTTGCTCACCTGGCACAGCTGCTAACCTGGCAGGAAAATTCTATGGTGGGCGTTCTAGCCTGCATATGGTTTTGTAGGAGGGATAAGCCGTACCCCAGGCTGGAGATAATAGCTCCCCTCAGTGAGCTGTGTGGGAATGGAAGCAAAAGGGATTGTGGAGATGAACCTTGAGCTCGTTGCCCACATTCCGAAGGGAAAGCCTAAGTTTAAAATAAACCCTTCAGCATGGAAACGGGTGGCTTGGCGGGCCGTGTGCTTGCCTAGCATTCATGGAGCCCTCCCTAAGTTGGAATCCCAGTGCAAAACCAGGCATGGAGGTGCACACCTGTAATACTAGTACTTAGAGGTAGAGGCAGGAAGATAAGGAGTTCAGGTTCATCCTCAGCTAGACAGCAAGTCCAAGGCCACCCTGAGTTACCTGAGACCCTATCTCAAAAAACAGTAATGACAGCAACAACAGCATCTCCTTTCTTTATATCAATTACTTGCTAAATGTGTAATTTTTAAAAGTCAGTCACATTAGTGGAGATAATGCTCATGGCTAAAGGTCATCGTAACAGTATTTCTGACCCATTTTGGAGAACATTCTGGTTCCCTTCTCTACATGTTGCCACCTGGTCTGTTATTTACAGCACTAGGAGGGCTGGGAAAGGCTTCATCCCTTTCTTTTGGTGGAGCATTGTGGAGTTGACCACACCATCAAACTAGCCTGCTTGCCCGAAACATCTGAAACCCACAGGTGTGGCAGGTTAGAAGGCTGACACACACACACACACACACACACACACACACACACACACACACACACACACTCAAGAGGTGGATCAAAGCTGTGGCACCATCGCAAGGCAGGTTAGAAGGCTGACACACACACACACACACACACACACTCAAGAGGTGGATCAAAGCTGTGGCACCATCGCAAGGCAGGTTAGAAGGCTGACACACACACACACACACACACACACACACACACACACACACACACTCAAGAGGTGGATCAAAGCTGTGGCACCATCGCAAGGCCGTAGCCTCTCTGCCAGACTCCTGTCCACATGGTGGTTTCTGTCTTGCAGGACCTGGTGCTGGAGAAACTGAAGAGCCAGCAGCTGACCAGCGAGCTGGACAAACTGAGCCAGGAGCTGGAGAAGGTCGGCCTCAGCAAGGAGCTGCTGCTGCAGGAGGATAACAGTCATGGTGACACGTAAGGATGGTGCCCTGCGTTAACACTCTGCTCTCTGATGAATCTGAGCTTCTGGGTCCCTGTGTGAATCGACTCCTTGTGTCTGTCCTTTAAAGTTCAGGTCTTGGACCTAGGAGTCTTGGGAAATAGGAAAGGAGATTGTTTTGTGTGATAAAAAGGCTGCCGTGCTGGCCAATAACCCCAGGGCCTCCTGTGTGCCTGACAGGCTCTAGACTGACCTGCACTCAGCCACAAGAAGAGCCACTTCTCTTTTTAATTTGATGATTGCCATATTTCCTAGCCAGGCCTTCTTCGAACAGTGTGGCTTTTCAGAGAAATCTAGTCCGGCAGCCTTTTCTGGATTTGTAACCAGCAAGACTCACATGCCTGCTTTGACATGTGGAAAGGCTGCGGCCTGCCACACAGCTAGCATTGTGACCCTGGACCGATTGCTGGGGTTTCCTAAGATGGATGGAGTCTCCCTGTCTATGAAGTGTTTGTCATAGAACACTTCTTTAAGGAGTGGCTGTAAAAATGTAGTCACAGTCTTTTGCGTGATGGTGTTGTAGATGTGTCAGCTGAGAAACAGCCCCTTCCCCCACCCCTGCCAAGGGATCTGGGCAATGGGTTTGGCTTCCAGGGTCCCTGGAACACCTTCTGCCAGTGGTGCATAAAACCAGCTTAGTGGGAAGGGTGTGTGTTGACCACAGGGGGATGGAATTAGAGGTAAACTGTTCTATTATCGTATCTTTATATTTTCAGAAAAGGCAAGATTTGGGAAAGCAAAAACGAATCCTCATTGAAAACAACACTAGCTATGAAAGAAGAAAAGATTGTGTTTTTGGAGGCACAAGTGGAAGAGAAAGAGAGCTTGAATCACCAACTCCAGATCGAGCTGCAGATGGTGAGAGCCAGGCTCTGTCATACCTTCCCCAGAGCAACCATGGGCAGTGCTGTAGGATCCTGAGGGTGCCAACCTCAGGGTACAGGGGCTGGGCACACAGGAGCCAGATACATAGTGGGGAGGAAGGTGTAGCTCAGGGCAATCCCACACTTCCAGGGGAAGTTAGGAACATGAAACAGCCCAGAGAACCAGGTGTAGACCTGGAGGCTCCTAAGCCCCTTGGATGGGACAGGGCCTTATATGAATATGTGTGTTAGCTCTTGGGCAATACAAGTACATGTCCCCGTACATGTGCACACTCTATATACATATAGACATGCTGTCCTCACGTTTTTCACACATGTCAATAAGATGTTACACACACACACACACACACACACACACACACTCAAACACACACTTCTGTGTACATGCAATCTCCATCTATGGGTGGACTGACTCCACATGTATGGTTTCCTTTTTTTGAACACATGGCACATGCCCAGGTTACAGAGTTGATTTGGGATCTGAAGGCAGGCAGAGGCAAACCTGGCAAGGCCTCTGTGTGATGTATAACTGACTGCCTGGTTTGCCTCTTGTATGGCTTAGACTGGAGGAGGCTCAGGCAGCCAGTAAGAGCTGCCGGACATGTAGCTAAGGTGGGGCCTGAGACAGGCGTGAGTTCAAATCCCTGCCTTTCCTGTCTTTTTTGGGGAAACACATAGCAAACAGAGCATCTGACCCGTCCCTCCTCGGGATGAGGGGGTGGGTGTCTGAGACTTTGTGAAGCGTCCCTACCCACTATTGGGACTCCTGCATGTCTTCTACCTGCCTGAGTCTGCTTTTCAACATGGCCTGCAGGTAAAGAAAGAATGTGAGCAGCTCAGGAAGACCCAGGAGGATGGAACCCAGGTGCAGAACGTGCAGAAGCACGCTCCAGACAAGGTCACCAGTCACCAAGAGAAGGAGGCCTGGGGACCCAGCCACAAAGAGGCCACCATGGAGCTACTCCGTGTGAAGGACCGGGCCATCGAGCTGGAGCGCAGTGTGAGTGGGCTGCCCGTGAAATGACCACACTGTTAGCAGTTGCCCCCAAATAGCATGTTGTCTCTAAAGAATATGTGCCGGCAGAAGCCATGGTGGACAGATCTAGTAGGACATTTTTGACCTGTCCTGGACGGGCCCTTAGGTGGCTTTCACCATACTCCCTTCAGAGTTCCTAATACAAGGGACGCAGCCAGTCTCCTGGACGGAACCCCTACTTGCTGTGACAAGCCTAGAGTGCGTCCACCAGCCCTCATCCCCATAGTGTTGAGTTTTCCAGCGCAGCATCCAGCACTTACTCCCAAGCCGTGTCTAAATAAAGCTTTATTGACATGCAGCCACAGCTTTTATATTTACATATGCTCTGGCTGCTCTCCCACTGCAGGGGCAGCTTTCGTCTTTGGGATAGAAGTGATATGGCCACCAAACCTGAAAGTACTTAATACCCTTGGCCCTTATCAGACAAAATCTCTCCAGTGCATTCTTGTCCCTCTAATTCTGTTTGATTCACAACAGTGACTTCACAAAGCCCATCCTGATGATTCTCAGTGGACAAACAAGCTGTGACAGCATTAGAGGCTTTCTCAAAGTCGTGCTAATCAGGGCTAGCACCAGCCTGTAGCCCGAGCCTTGCCTCCTAGCCTGATCGGTGGCATGATTGATCCAGCCTTTGCTAGTTTCCCACACTTCAGCACCCACTGCTGTTCTACTTACTGGACAGTTAGTGATGACGGCTTGAGCTCTGTAGTCATGGGGGAGTGACAGCTCACAGAGAAGTACTTTTGGGGTATTCCACACCGACCGACAGAAACAAATGGAATCTTGAAAGCAGCCTGTATGCCAATACGCCCCAGACCCCAGGCAGTAGTCCCTATAAAGTATTGTCTCTTTGTAAATAATATTCACTGTCTGTGAAGAGGGAAACCATTATCTTCCTGAACCTGAAGACACGCCCAGCTGCATGTACCCTCAAAGGTTCAGTAAAACCTCAGGCCCCATGCCCAGAGAGAGCTGGCCACGCTGTGTGTAACTGACGCATGCTTCTCCCCTAGAACGCAGCTCTTCAGGCGGAGAGGCAGTTGCTGAAGGAGCAGCTGCAGCACCTGGAGACTCAGAACGTGTCCTTCAGCAGCCAGATCCTGACGCTACAGAAGCAGAGCGCCTTCCTACAAGAGCACACCACCACGCTGCAGACGCAGACTGCAAAGCTGCAGGTAGCAGGACCCTGGCGGCTCCTCGGTGGGAGCTGCAGAGCCAAGCATGGGGGACCTGGAGACGGGTGGTTGTTAAGAGGCTGAATGTATACCCTAGACAGTAGGGAATCTTTGGATATAGTAGGGAGGGGCGTGAGACATTCCCTACAGCGGGGCTTTTCAGTTTGTATGTGTGCGCGTGTGTCTGTGTGTGTGCGCAGAGGGGAAATGGGACTATGACCTGGCTTCCCATCTGCTGGAAGCAGCCAGCAAGGCCCGCACCTCAGCCCACGTACCACGTGGTCTGTAGGTGTGGGAAAGTAAAAAAAAATTACTCATTAATTTCTGGGAAAAGTTGGAAAGTTGCATATGGGACAGAGACAATAAACAGGAAACTTAACTTGGCGAAGGAGTTGGGTTTGTTTTGTTGAAATGAGAAAATAGGATGTTGGTTTGTTACTTTGTTTTGTCTTGGGAAATGTCTTTGTCTGGTTTTAATAGCAGGGCAGTTCTGGCCCCTGTTTGGTTTTTAATGTTTTGGTATCGTGGTAGAATACGTTAAAAGCCCAGGTGCTTAGATGTAGCCCATTAATAAAAGTGCACAGCGTGTACAAGACACAGTCCAGACCCTCACGGCACAAAAGTAAATACGTAAAAATCAGTTGGTTGACAGTATTGTCTGATACTCGGTCCTTAAAGATTTTCTGTCGACTCCTAGAAAATAGGCTTTAAAAATAATCCGTAATGACATGTAAGGGGCTCTTGTAGAAGGACATGATTTCTGGAGTTGGCTCAGGGTGGCGGCTTTTTCATGGCCAGTTTTTTCCATGTTGGCCCCACTTCTTCAAGTTCTGGTAGCCCTCACTGCCCATGGCTGGCCTGCCTTGAGGTCCCTCTGAGGCCGTGTGCTGCTGGTCATCCTTGGCCTGACCACTCACAGGGCTCTGTTCTCCCTACAGGTGGAGAATTCCACACTGAGCTCCCAGAATGCAGCGCTCAGTGCACAGTACACCATGCTACAGAGCCAGCACGCCGCCAAGGAGGCGGAACACGAGAGTCTGCAGCAGCAGCAGGAGGAGCTGGCGGCTGTCTATGAAGCCTTGCTTCGGGACCACGACCGCCTGGGTGCCCTGTACGAGCGCCAGTCCTCAGAGTACGAGGCCCTCATCTGCCAGCACAGCTGTCTGAAGACGTTGCACAGGAACCTGGAGCTGGAACACAAGGAGCTTGGAGAGAGGTGGGGCGTGTAGGGCAGGGGAGGCAGAGGCTGGGGACAGGGAGGTCGGGTACATACATGGGAGACCGTGAGAGGCCTGGTGTGGGGATGTGGCCTGTGGTGGAGGCAGCTGGTGTGCTGAGCCCTTAGGCTGCACAGAGCTCTCGGTACTTTCCTGAGGCCCGCATGTTCCCCGTCTCTCCCCCACACTTCCTCTTGGCTGGCTGCTTTGCATTGTTGCTGCACCTGAGCTGTCTCCAGGGAAGGAAATAGAACCTTTAGCAATTTCTACTTCCTTTTTGTTTGTCCAGCTGGGGATTGTGGCAGGGAACACTGGGGCCAAAGAGCACCGTGGCTCACTCCGGGTCTGGGTGGCCCAGTGTGGACACTTGGAGACCTGTTTGGTTCTCGTAAGAATTCTTTTCTCCTTCCTCCCTTTTTCTTCTCTTCTGGCCTACACCCCTGGGAAAATTCTGACTACCATTGTGCAGGGATGTGTTCATTCACACTTCGCTCCTCCAAGTGTGAGGCTAGAGTGCTTGCTTGAAGGGAAAATAAAAGAGTCCTCCCATTATGTGAAGTATTGAATGTGCACAACCAAACACAAAGGAACTAACTCCACACCTCTGATCTCAGCACGGTAGATCTCAGGAAAGTAGAGACAGGGAGGGAGGTGCTGAGTCCCCAGCTGCCCTCCCTCAGGTGCCCACCATACCTTCAACCTTTCTTTAATCCACACTGGCTGCTCCCCCCCCCCCTTTTTTTTCTTTTTAAGGTAAATTTTGCATGTGTTGAAAAATACCAAGTGTTAACGTCTCACCATAGAGTACCAGGTCTCAGGATGTGTGTCACTAATTGACCTACTGTTTTGACTGAGCTCCTTCCTGCCCATGCACCGAGGGTTCCAGATCCCTGAGTGCACTTACTAAGGGTCCAAAGTCCTGTCTTGACTCAGTGACCTCGGCTGCTTGGACAGAGCTGGAGGCTCCTTCAGGCTGTGCATTGGGCTGTGAGTGCCTGTCACACAGCGTTGGCAAAAGTCTGGGTTCTTTTTATCTGATACCTAACTGGACCCCTGCCATAAATGTCCTGTGAGTTGTCAAAGGCTCAGTGGTAAGCCAGACCCCCAGAGCCTGTGGGCCACGTGCTCAATGCGTGTGCTCTGCTGGTCAGCTTGAGGCCTTTATTTTTGTCAACCTTGGATGATTCCCCCACAGTCCCTAACTGTGGAAGCCCAAGAATCCCTTCATCCCTAGCGCCCACCATAGTGGGGTCACCTCTGCACCTTGGCCGTTAAGTGAGTTTCCTAATCTGATCACTTGGGGCTCCAGTGAGATGATCCAGATACAGCTGATGTGGAGGGTAGAATTAGAGAAGAGGCTCGAGAACCCAACAGCAGGGTTGGGGGAAGCAGTTTCCTGAGCCGGATGATTGGTGAACCTGGTTCATCTTCTTGGTGACAGTGGGCGCTTGTCCCTGTTCCACCTTGTGCTCTGCTGCCCCCCAGTGACAGCTGTGTAACCTGCAAGGGTTGAATGAGAAAGAAAATTCATTATGGCTGGGAGGTCTGGCCAACCCATTCCTAGTGCCAGGAACAGATATTTGGGCCCCCATACAGATTGAGGAGGGTGTGAGGAGGGATTAGCTGTTTCACAACATGGAGTTTAGCTGTTTATTCTGTGGTTTCCTTTAGAACTACATTGTAACATGAATCTCTAAAATAAAAGCTATAGTGTACAACCCTCATGTTCTCAGTGACCTAAAGAAGGGGCCAGGCCATGACAGGGACACCAAGGGGCCAGAGAATGGAAGATGAATCTGGGGGTGGGGGGGTACTGGCCCCCCACTATGGCAACATTTATTTTGTCTCTCGATCCAGCCTCTCACCTGTCCACAGAGAACAGGTTTCAGAGGAACCCCACCCCTTTCCGAACCAGTAATTTCAATCTCCTGGGGCGTGAGTTGCTTTGTTGTAGAGGAAGCCTGACCGTGTTCCCTCCACTAGGCACGGAGACTTACAGAAGCGTAAGGCAGAACTGGAGGAGCTGGAAAAAGCCCTGAGCACTGAGCGGGAGGTTCTGCAGCAGGAACAGAGGACCAGTGCCATCGCCACGAGCGAGAACCAGAGGCTGCGAGGAGAGCTGGACAGGTGAGCACCTGGGCACGCCTGCCTAGCCCTGGGAGAAGTGGAGGTGACATCAGTGGTCTGTCCAGACCCAGCCCTCTCTGAAAACCGAAGTGGAGGCTTGTGAACTCCTGGTCATGTGTTCTTATGAACGGCATGATGTTGGCTTAGTTAGGAGCTGAGGGGGCTAGTGGGGGCTGGGTACTCAGCCAATCAGGACAAGGAAGGGACGGGCCATGTACCTGGGTAGGCATAGTCACCTTCAGATGTGAGCCCAGCCCTCGGAAGCCACTGTGGCCCTCCTTAGTCATCAGATCCAGCCACTCACTAGCACTGAGTTGTAACCAGAAACTCGTTCCTGTGTATGGATCTTCTGTGGGCGTTCAGAGTTCACAGAACATTTCAGTCATCAGGTTCATCTCTCCCAGTAGGAACAGAAGTCTTTCCCAGGTCTGTGCTGGTGCCGTCTTTAGTGTTTGGTGTTGGCGTCCTTATCTTGCTGTGTAGAACAGCCCGAGGCACAGTGCTCAAGTGCAGTCAGTGTCCCCGGGCGCACAGTAGCAGCCCTGTGCCTGGGAGAGAGAAAAGTAACCTGTGTTAGATAAGCTTCCCCTGCCTGGAGTCACCACGCTGGAGGCTGTGCTACATGAAGCACCTCTGAGCAGGCGCTCACGCGAAGCTGCCTCTAAACCAGTTGTAAGCCATCGCAAGGAGCCCTTTCCTCCCTACGAGCAAGGTTCAGTGTTCACTAACTCCATGTTTGCTACAGTTTAATAGAACTGGACTGCCGGCCACCACCCCTTCTTGTTTTAGAGGTGAGGAAACCTGGTAGGTAGCTCAGAGATCAGGTAATGCTCGAGGTTAAACCTTTAGTTAACAGCAGTGAGGGCTGAGTCCAGGATCTTCTCTTGTTTCAAGTCTGACTGGGGGAAACACTGCTTCCTTCCACGTCCTGGTATTACTATATCCCGGGCTTTATAAACCCAGGTGCCTGTGGCGAGGGGGCATGGCAGGCATCTGGGGAAGCACTGTCCCAGCGGGCCCTGGCTGTGATGCAGAGCCCTTGGACAGTCACAAGGGTCCTGTAGTGAACTGAATTCGGCCTCCTTAGGGGTCAGGTCACTCCTATTTTTATTCTGTGAGGCCGGGTACCTCAGTACAGCCGCGAAGCATTTGGATTCTTGGATGTTGACAGTGAACTTGTTTTTTTGTGGGTGTTTGTTTTCAAGATGTACTGCTGTGTTTTAATTGTGTGTATCTGTGTGTAGGTGCACGCACGAGTGCAAATACTTGTGTCCAGGGGTGGCAGATCTTCCTGTATCTGGAGTTTATAGTTTTGAGAGGAATCTGGTCCTCTGCAGGAGCACCCAGTGCTCTTGACTACTGAGCCTCTCTCCAGTCTGAGGGTCAAGTGTTTGAAAGGCTATCTGACTTTGAGAGTTGGGATGGCAATGAGTGTAGTAGGCTTACGTAGTCCCTTTCCTGCACGTACCATTTTATAATCCCAGGAGCTAGAAAGCCCCGCCGAGTTGGACCCAGCATTACTTTTTATTTTATTTTTTTACAGTGAGTAACTTTCCATATGTTTTCTTACAAAAGTATAATATAATTAAATATGATTTCACTAGCTCCGATTAGTTAGGTAGGTTTCCAGTGCCAGGCATAGCCTCCCTCTCGTTGAGTCGGTCTTAAGTCCAATTAGAGAGTTGTTGGTTACCGCCGAGCTGCGTGTACCGCTGTTGCCCTTGTGGGGTTGTCAGGCTGTGCTGGTGGTTGATGTGGTTCATGGGCATCATGGCCGAGGGGGACTGTTGGTTTTCTCTCTCTCTCTCTCTCTCTCTCCTTTGGAAGCCTGTGGGCAGAGCATTTCAGAGGGAAAAAAATATTCTCTATTTTTCTCTTAGTAGCACAGCTTCTTTGTTTTCTTTCACTTATGCCAGAATGCCTAAACTGTAATATAAAAGGCCCTGTGCCTTTTGTAATGGGCCACGGTGTCTTCTTCATTTCAGTGGACATCTACATGAGCAAAATGGCCCGGGTCTGAGTGTAGCTGCCTAGCGTGGATCCCAGGGCTGGGTGATCCAATGGTTGGTGACAGAGCTGGGTCAGAAATGGCTGTTGTGGGGAGCAAAGTCTCTCAGATAGATCCCTCTGTGCATAGAGTTTGAGGAGAGCACATGGGTTCCTCCTCCTCATCTCTGAGAGACTCCTGGGACACACATAGTCCATGATGTCCTTTTGTGTCCAGTGTCTTAGCCCCTTTGCCTGTGGCTCCCCAACCCGTAGGATCAGTTTCCTGCACCACCAGCTGAAGGGGGAATATGAGGAGCTGCACGCCCACACCAAGGAGTTGAAAACCTCGCTGAACAACTCTCGGCTGGAGCTGAACCGCTGGCAGGCACGCTTTGACGAGCTGAAAGAGCAGCACCAGAACATGGACATCTCTCTGACCAAGCTGGACAACCACTGTGAGGTGAGACAGGCACAGCTTTGGGTAGGTCTGTGAAGGGCTAGCACTCCTCCTTTTCTGAGACTTGAGATGTCCTTAAAGCCAAGGTTAGACCAGAGTCTTTGCTCCCTCTTAGAGTAGACAGCTATGCGAGCAAAATGGCCCGGGTTTGATGTAGCTGCCTAGCTTGGATCCCGGGGCTGGGTGATCCAGTGGTTGGTAACAGAGCTGGGTCAGAAATGGCCGTTGTGGGAAGCAGAGCCCTCCTCTAGATAGAATTTGAGATAGGTTCCACCGAACAGAGCATTTGAGGAGAGCAAGTGGGTCCCTCCTGGCTTCTGAGAGACCTTTGGGAGACACAGGCAGATAGGATAGGAAAGCCTCTGGGCCTTCCTACTACACCACAGTACTGGTTTCCCTAAACAAAATCTGTGAGCTTCAGCCCTCAGGCCAATCCCTCCCTACCGCCTGCGCTGACTCAGCCCATGAACTAAGCACGGCTCACGAAGTTTTTAATGGTTGGAGCTAAAAAAATCAAATGAACGATATTTTGTGGGGAGTGAAAATTACGTGACATTTTCGTCACTATATGTGAATGACGTTTTGTTGGTTCACAGCCACTCTTTGGTTATCCTGCATAATAGCTTTTGTGCTACAAGGGCACAAGGCACTAGATGACAAGGTCTTTATGGCCTCTGGCTTTGGGCATAAAATGCTTTCTTTCACAGCAGAGCATTTAGTTGAAATATGGAAGCTGAATGTGGAGTTAAGTACTTGTAGTAGGTGCCTTTGAAACAGTTCTTTTTTTCAATGAGATTAATGTATTTTTCCTTTACGGGGCTGGGAATGGCACTTCCACCACTGAGCCATCTTCCCTGGTCCTAGTGAAATTAGTTGTAACCACGCTTTATTTAACCAGTAGATCAAAACTATCATTTCACATATACTTTTTTTTTTCTTTTTTTCGGAGCTGGGGACCGAACCCAGGGCCTTGCGCTTGCTAGACAAGCGCTCTACCACTGAGCTAAATCCCCAACACCTTCACATATACTCTTATGTTCCCCCTTTTCACACCAAGTTTTCAGCATCTGCTGTACGTCTTGTTTCACACAACCCTAGTGCCTGATCTGTGCTCTCAACAGCCAGGAGCTGCCGGGTGGGGAACAGGGTCGGGTGGTGTGCTTATCGGGATGGCAGCCTTGCCGGCTTGCCGATCCTTCCCAGGTCTTCGCTGGTGCAGACAGCGCCAAGGTGGACACCCTGTTGGCAGTGTAACATCACAGGGTCACATGGCGTCTGAACCACCTTCTGTCTGTGTTTCAGCTGCTCTCCCGTCTCAAGGGGAACTTAGAGGAGGAGAATCAGCACCTGCTGAGCCAGATCCAGCTGCTGAGCCAGCAGAACCAGATGCTTCTAGAACAGAACATAGAGAGCAAGGAGCAGTACCACGAGGAACAGAAGCAGTACATGTAAGTGGGCTGTGGGCCGTGGCAGGGGGTGCATCCATAAGGGGCCCTGGACCACCGTCCCTAGCCCCTCACAGTATGCAAGTAAGCTTGTTCTATGCCCTGCTTAACCTCCCCCAACCTTGTGCATGCCCTAGGAGCCTGGAACTAGGGTGATAGGTATGTCCCCTCCTACTAGGATTAGAGAGCTATAAAAGGGAGAGTGGAGCGAGTCAGTTTATGCTTTGGAAATGAGAGGAGGCCATGTTGGATAGGGAGGGCAGGTGGTCTAGGTGAATGTAGGAGAAAGGGATTCCCAGAAGAGATGTGTGTCCAGTCCCTTGTCAAAGGTAATGAACAAGAGAAAGAAGTCTGTTGCTGGAAACCCACGGTTGAATTATCCAGGGTGTGTTATGCTGTATGGTGCCTGTCCCTCCCCATGACAGGCAAGCTCTTTGCTCCTGGCTTGAGTGTACTTAAGACAAGAAGAGCCTTGTCTGAAGGCACAGTGGTACATGGCGTCAGTCCCAGCACTCAGGAGGCAGAGGCAAATGGCCTCCTATAAGTTTGAGGCCAGCCTGGTATACAGATCAAGTTCCAAGCCAGCCAGAGCTACATAGAGAGACCCTCTCTCAAAACAGTAAAAAAGGCAGAGATTATAGAGGGGTGTGGTCACTGGCCCCTGGTGCTATCCCAGCTCTCTCTGGTGTAGCATTGCCGCCTCCTCTTTGCCCTGCTGCCCCTGCTCACTGCCTCCCTGGAGATGGTTTCTATGCAAGCCCACACTGTAATTTGGAATCTAAATGGCAATTGCTTGAAGTGGACCCTCTGTAACCCATGTGGTAGACTCTTCAGAAGAGGCTTGGATGCTTCCAAGGAGCTTAGGAGTCTGGTCCTAGGGAGATGAGTGGTGATGGTTTTTGCGTTATAGAGTGGCTTTGTCAGGCCAGTGGCTTGGCGCACCTCTCAGCTTCCAAGCAGTGTGTGCCCCGCTGGTGCCTTTTCCCAGAGTGCAGCTGTCACAGTGGGCTCATGGGAAAGCCTTCAGTATGCTCCACCAGGGAAGTGATCTGAGCAGTCACTGAGTAGGGCTTCACTGTATCATGAGGAAGCTGAGGGGTCTGAGCCTGCTGACCATACAGGGCCCCCCAGAGGCCCAGCAGGCATAGCAGGCCAGGATGCTGGGGCTGTCAGTCACTTGCTGTGATGTTGGAAGTGTGAGCCGGTTTCCACCATTTAGGAACAGAGATTTACTTCAGCCCCTGAGCTTCTTGGTTTTCAAACTGTCACCATACCCAGCTGCTTTCTTCCTACATGGCTGCCTAAGGCATGCTCAGGCTTGCCACTGGCCCCACTCTTTGGCCTTTAGCCTGCTGCCTTCTTCTACTTGTCCCCTGGAAGCAGTTCACCTCACAAGCTGTTACCAGGCCCCGGGGTGCCTTGGCTACAGAGGTCAACCTCAATGGCCAAGCGCCAACGTGCCTGGCTGCATAAGACAGTGTCTGCATGGCTGGAGGTGTCTGTGGCCTGCGCAGTTGGGCTAACTGGGAAATCATGGGGATTTGCAAGCACCGAGTTCTCAGGTGGTAATAGGTTTACTCTCTTGAGCCCAGGTGTTCGAGAGCATCTGTAGCTGGGGGTTTGTTCGTTTGTCTTTTGTTTTGCTTTGTTTTGAAATTTTGAGATAAGATCTCACTTTATAGCTTTGGCTAGACAGGAACTCACTGTGTAGACCAGGCTGACCTCGAACTCAAAGAGAACCACCCCTCTGCCCCTGCCCCTGCCCCTGCCCCTACCTCCTCCTGAGACGTGGGATTAAAGGAGTGTGCCACCGTGGCCAGATTCATAACTGGTATGCCTGACCATAAATTCCCAAGTCAGTGACCAGGGTGGGGATGAGCACCCTCCGGCCTGAATGCAGACACTGATTTCTGATCTGGTTGGGACTGGTAAGTACACTCACTCGTTTATTGAAAACTGCATTGGTCACCTTTCTGTCATGTCTGTTCACAGAGACAAGTTAAACGCCTTACGGAGACACAAGGAAAAACTGGAAGAAAAAATCATGGATCAGTACAAGTTCTATGACCCTGCTCCAAAGAAGTGAGTGGATCTAAGATCAGTGACCCTAGCCAGCTTAGCTGCGAGACAGGACAGCCTGGGAGCCATAGGACAGGTCTAGCCTTCTGCCCACCATTTACAGATGCCTTAGCACAGTGGTTCTCAACCTTCCAAATGCTGCAACCATTTAATACAGTTCTATGGTTCTTCATGGTGTGGTGACCCCAACCATAAAACTACTTCATTGCTACTTTGTATCTGTAATTTTGCTATTATGAATTATAACAAGGGGTTGGGGATTTAGCTCAGTGGTAGAGCGCTTGCCTAGCAAGCTCAAGGCCCTGGGTTCGGTCCCCAGCTCCGAAGGAAAAAAAAACAAAAACACAAAAATCTGAGATCCAGGATAGCTGATAGGTAATCCAAGAGGGGTCCCAACCCACAGATTGAGAACTGCTGCCCGTATAGCAAAAGAGTCAGAGCTTCTCTGAACCCCACCCTGCTTACCCCAGCATGCCCGTGGGGCGTGTCAAACACCGGCTAACCCTGATGAGACATGGAGGTGACTCAACCTATGAGCTCTGATAAGAGGTGAAGGTTGTGTGTCAGAGCCATTAAGGCTGAGTGGTGGGGTTGCCTCAGAGTTTAACATGATGAAGACGGCCAAGCACTGTCCTGTGAGGGAAAGCGGTTGGTTGTGAGAACAGCTGGCTGGGCCCCACAGTTATCAGTCATGGGGTGCACATTGGCCTTAGTCCTCCTGTAGACACAGACCCTCTGGGATGGCTTCACAAGTTGTGTCTACCCCCGTGAGCAGTGGCCCCAGGCTGTGGGCCAGCCTAGTAGCTGCAGCAGCTCACCGTGGTCTCTTACCCTGGCCTGAGCCTTGAGCTGTCCTTATGAACTGTTTTGGTCTAGCTGTGGAGTTGAATTCATCACCAGTTCTTCAAGGCAGTTCATGAGACTCCCAGTCTCTCTGTGATGGGGAAACTAAGGCTACCATGAGGAGTGGGAGTGGCAGGTACCTAAGAATGCCTTCAGTTTCTAGGGAGCTGCATTTCATCAGTTCCCTTTAACCCAGACACCTTCTGTGCCCCCTGGGGCGGCTTGCTCAATGCCACGGGCACAGTCAGTAAGCGCCAGCCTTGTCATTTGTTAACTTGAGCAGGTACTGTGCCTAAAAATGACTTTTCGCAGGAAAAATAAATGAATAGCTAGTCAGTCCAGCCCCACTCTTGCACGTGCAGGTGAATAAGGGTAGAAGTGCTCTTCTGGGACACCAGCATGGGTTTCTGCATGTGCCCTCCTGCTTCTGCACCTCAATTCCAGGTCTCAGGCATACAAATAAGATCTCGATGGTGTTCATGAATAACCGTCCTCCTTTATTGAGGGCGCTGGGATGGAACTTGGGGCCTTGTGGATTCTAGGCAAGAGCCTTACCACCGAGCTATACCTCTACCCCAGTGCCACGGCTTGCCTCTCCGAGCATGGGTTGTAACTTCTAAAAAAAACTTTTCTGATTAGGAAGAACCACTGGATCGGAGCCAAAGCCCTAGTCAAACTTATCAAGCCAAAGAAAGAAGGCTCCAGAGAACGGTTAAAATCCTCGGATAGCCCCCCCTGGCAGCTAGAGTCCTCAGACCCCGCCTCACCACCTGCCTCCCAGACCCTCAGACCACAGACGGAGAACTCTGACAACCCCCCATCGGGCTCAAACTGCACAGAAGAGAGAGACACCCACAACGGGCCTGTGGGGAAAGGTAGGTGCAGCCGCCAGGCGGGGCAGGGTAAGGACAGAGGCTCTGGAAGTTCCGTTCACTGATGGGGTGTGCCATGCTTCTGTGGCACTACATGTATCCGTGTGAGTGTGCCCTCCTACCTGGGCATGTCACCAAGGCCATCTCTGCTATGGCCCTGTTGCCCAGAATGCTTTGTTACTTCAGAATGGGAAACACCATTCGTTATGTGTGCTGGTTGGTTACCTGAATGTCTGAAGTTGATGCTTGATTGGGCTCCCTCCCTCGAGAGGCACAGCAGCTGATGTGTTTGGGGCTCCCTCGGGCGTGTCAGAGGTTAGGATTCCCTCCTTTATTTTTATTATTTTTTTTTTTTTACAGTGACCCTACGTTCATTTACCACATTTTTCGCACTCCCACTTTTGAGAAGTCCTGAGTGACTGTCACTTTCCATCATTTCAAAGACACCTTGGCTTATCCTCCACACAGATCTGTCCTTGAGTCCTATAGCCTCGGGACACTGGGAGGGGTGTTTGGAGCTGGCCAAGGGCTCTGAAGTTAGAGCTGAGCACTGTGGTTTATGAGTGTTTCAGGCAGATGGCTGATACTGCCGCTGGTAAATGGCACATGGCGGCCTTTCACCTCCAAGTGGTTACATCATATTCCTGCGCAGTAAAAACCTCATCCGAGGGCTGGAGAGGTGGCTCAGGCAGTGGTTTAGAGAACTGACTGCTCTTCCAGAGGTCCTGAGTTCAAATCCCAGCCACCACATGGTGGCTGACAACCATCTGTAATGAGATCTGATGCCCTCTTGTGATGTGTCTGAAGACAGCTACAGTGTGCTTATATATAATAAATAGATCTTAAAAAAAAAAAAAAAAAACCTCATCTAAAAGATACATTGTTGGGGCTGGAGAGATGGTTTGGCAGTTAGGAGCCCCAGCTGCTCTTGCAGAAGATAGGGTTTTGATCCCCAGCACCCACGTGGCAGCTCACAGCCATCTGTAACTCCAGCTTCAAGAATTCCATGTCCCTTTTTGTCATCCACAGGCCCTGCATGCACATGGTGGACTTAGATACATATAGGCAAGCAGTCATATACATAAAACAAAAAAAAACATTTTTGGTTTTTTTCAAGACTGGTTTCCCTATGTGGCCCTGGCTGTCCTGGAACTCTGTAGACCAGGATGGCCTGGGACCAGAGATCACCTGCCCCTGCCTCCTGAGTGTGGGATTAAAGGTGTGCACTGCTTGTTTGTTTGTTTTTAAATAAGACATTGTTGTACACACATGCAAAATGAAGAGCTCAGTGAGGTAGGTCAGATACGGACGCTTTCACCATCACTGCCTGCCAAATCTGTAATGACCGAACATTTCTAATGCGGGGTTCAAATGTAAGATCTGTTGTGGTATCAAAAATGACGGTCATAGAACCTGAACTACAAGTTACCTTAAACCCTGAAAAGTTCAAGTCTACTGGTTTACTGGGAGGTGGGTTATTTATGTCAGACCTTTACCCGAGCAGCTTAAACATTGCTCAAAGACGCCAGAACTTTCCGAGTGTATGTCAGGGAGTCCAGTGCTCTTGGGGTGATGGAACGTTGAATAACAGGTGCCCTCTGTGGGTGAGGTCACATTCATCGCTACAGCTGTCATCCTCAGCTGTGAGGAGGATGCACACGCCTGTCAGTTGCACCTCTGTTGTGGGGACGGACGGGAGTAGGTGAAAGGGGTGTCAGCGCTCTCTGAAGCAACAGTGAACATTTGAGCTCCGTCTTAATCTGAACTCACTGTGTAACCCAGGCATACCATGAACTAGTGGCAATCCCCCTGCCTCAGCTTCCTGAGTCCCAGGACTGCAGGTGAGAGTGGCCACACCCAGCCCTTAACTGGCTCTAAACATTAGCTTACATTTCTTACAACCAGAGAGGGCCTGTTACTTCTGGTTTCCACACTGGTGGATTTTTAATGTTTCCCGCTTCAGGCTGTATCGGTCTTAAAGTTGACTGAATTAACCATGCTCAGCTTAATTGAGTTAAGAAAACTTTCAGAAGCCCCGGTAGGATGGCATACTCCTTTAGTCCCAGCACTCTGGCAGCAGAGGCAGGCAGATTTCTGAGTTTGAGGCCAGCCTAGTCTACAGAGGGAGTTCCAGAACGGCTGGAGCTACACAGAGAAGCCCCGTTTTGAGGAACAGAGGCGGGGTGACAACAAGAAAGAAGACGTAAGAGGAGTGTCTACCTGGTGCAGACTGCCACTGCAGGCTGAGTACCCTTTGAAATGCTTTTTGTCCCACTAATCTGTAACAACATATGAACTGCCCATCACAGCTGTCTGTTTTATGTTATTTATTTAGTTTTTAGAAGGTAGTCTTGTGAAGGTAACCCAGGTACTGTTTCTTTTAACACTAAGGAGCTAAAACTGATACAGTAATAGAGACCCAAGCCTTCGGGGAAAGCAATTTGGGTCTCTGCACATTCCAAATAGCCCAGCTGTGGAGTTTCGTTCAATGCCTCCCTCAGCCGTGGGCCCTGATCTAGAACCCTTATTCTGTAATGCGAGGTTTGACCACTAGGTGGTGCCATAGCAAAAGAAATAAAGATTCTGGTCTCCTCTTTAATCCTAAACCAGGAATCTGTTGGATTGCTTAATAAGTACCGCTAACGGATATGTTCGGGAGCTTAGATCAGTCATCTGCTTTGTGGCTTCTCCACTTTAAAGGCCAAGGAGTGGAGGGTGGGAGGGCGAGGGATCTTTAGGGAGGTAATTTTTCCAGGTCTTAGGAGGTTGGGGTTTGAAAAAGACATTTTAGTGTTTTTTGAATACTTCTTGCCAAAGGAGGTAATTTTAGAATTATAGACTGTCGAGGTGTTTCAGGTAGACTGTATTCTGACAGCGGGCCAACCTGTCATTAGGTGTGTCCAGTGTCCTGGAGAGGGAACAGTGGCTGTATGGGAGCTGAGCAGTCAGGGGAGCCTGTCATTAAAATGGCTGAGTAAGAGTAGCTGGTCTCAGCGCTAATGAGCATCCTTATTCAGTAATGTAACACACCGAATCGAAAACTCCCCCAGACCAGAGGCCCCCGCGCCGTGCAGCTCCCCTCGTGGGCTTCGTGAGTAATGGTTGGCATCAGGGTGCCGCTAAATTAAATTGAGTCAGAGTATAAATGGTTCCTGCCTGCATCTCGGGCATTGGTTGGGGACAGATTCTGCGACCCTAGGTACATTTTGCTGACTGAGACTCGTTTGTAACGATCATTCATTTCATTTGTGTTTTTTTTTTCTTCCTCTTCTCTCTCTTTTTTTTCTTCCCATCACAATGATAAAAATTTAGCATCCCAGCGCAAAAAGAGCCCCTTTTTGAGAAGCAAAAGCAAGGACAAAGAGAAGTCTCCATTGGTCCACCCAGCTCTCTCTAAACGTCTGCGGTTCTGGTCTTCCTCTGACATCCCGTCCTCCCCTAACGAGTCTGTCTCTCTCTCAGACATTGGGGATTTCTGATCCCTCCCTTTACCATGTGTCTACATCATGTGTCCCTCCTTCATTTCTGAAATTCAAACAACCAGCCAAAGGAAGTTAGTCCCTGAAGGTCACGAGGTCCCCAGTGGACCCCAGTTCCTCCCCCCAGTTCCAAAGTAGCCATCATGGATTCAGATTGCAAAGTAGAAGATGACTTATGCTCCCGGGACCACTGCTTCAGCTCAGCACAGTTTTAGGGGACCCCAGGATGTACATGCACTCACTTGTCCTTGGGCCGGGAGATTCATGCTAAGTAAGTGAAGAGGCCTCGTGCTCCTCCCCCTCCCGCATCTGCAAGCTTCTGTCGTGCCCTTGTGCAAAGTGGAAGTGGCCAGTTGTTGCTATGCTTCCTAAAATAACCACCGGCGGCGGCGGCGGGCGAGCCGTCTTTCTAAAGATTTACTTCTGAGTAGCTAAACCTTGTCCCCTCTTGTTGTCAGAACACAGAGTTACCGGCTTCTGCTCCCAAGCCCACAGCTCTGTGTTTTGAAGGATTGACTGCTCCATTAGAGCATTTTGAGTAATTGAACTGACTTTGCCCAGCCAGACTGAAAGTTTTATGACTGCTTCGACGCTCTGGCATCCTGGATGGGGAAATCAAAGCCACAGTGGACAGAAAGCATATCAGGACGTGAGTCACACCCAGAGCAGGGGAAGATGGTGACCGGAGAGGTCACCTCCCACTATCATGGTCCCATCTTGAGCCATTCTTACACCCCCAGCTCTGATTTGGGCCATGGCCCCCTGTCTCCTATGTGCAACTTTTTACGTACACTCCCTTAAAGTGGCAGACTGCTGCTCACTCTATCTTGAAAGGTTATCACCAGGGCTGTGTTCACATGGAAAGCAAGTGTCGCCATAGAAATCAGGTGGCCCTAACAAACCTGTTCCCATAATAGTGTTAAAGTTAGTCGTCAATGGTCAATGTCGTTGACTTCGGCTTGTGACCCTGTCTGTAAGAATTCCAGGCTATCAAAGCTCCTGGTCCTAGAGTCTGTCTTCCTCGAATGCTGCCAGAACCATGCTTTGCTTGTCTGTCTGGTACCCCTGCTGTTTGCTCCCGTCCCCTCCCCTGGACCTTCATGACCACCTAACACACAGAAGGCCTGTCACTCCTCAGTCTGCCAGGCTCGCATCTTGCTTCTCATAAGGTTGTCCTCCACAATCCAAACCCTGCCTTCAGTTCAGATCCAAAGATCTGGGCCCTCAAAGCCAACAGAGAGGAGCCGTGAGGCTAAAGGGCTGAGGAGTCCGTTTATGCAGCAGCGACCTCCACTGTATCCTGGCCTTTGCATGTAAGGCCATAGCATTGCACAGCTGTTAGAAATGCTCCCATATTTTCGTTTTGCTTTTGCTTTTGTTTATTTGGAGTTGTTTTGTTCTGAGGTACTGAGGATCAGACTATGTGTCTTAACACATGCAACTCGAGCACTCTCCCACCTCAGCCCTCCCTGCTCCTGCGTATCTTGTATGTGGAGATCCCAGACTCAATCCTATTTGATTTTCTGTTTATTTGGGTTGGGGGATATTTTTCAAAAAATATTATTTAGTTTCAACAGATATATATGTTTATAGCAGAAAGTTAACACTGCTTAAAAGCTTAAGATGAGAGGCGAAGACCCCCTTGAAGAGATTAAGGTTGCTGGTTTTGTTTTTGTTTTGTTTTGTTTTTTTCTGAGAAGAAACTATTGTGAGCTTGGCAGTGAACTTTTTCGACATCCCAAGAAACCCAGTTGTCAGGGTCCTCAGCACCTCAGTGGCGGGTGTGGAGAAGACACCTGCAGATACTTGTTTGAGCTGTTGAGACAGGAACTTGTACACAGGAGTTGTATACAGGCCGCAGAAAGTGTGCCCTACAGCTGACTTTTGAACCACCATCTTGAGTTCTCTTTCTTCCTGCCAGTTCTCCTAATGCTACCCACGTGGCCCACACTGGAGCCTGCGCTAGCCCTGAGGTGGCCTCCTTCCAGCTGCAGCTGGAAGCCCACCCCCCAGCTTGTGTCTCTGTGGTCTGTGTGCACTGCCGCACCTGCTTTGGGCCTCAGTGTGCTTGCCCAGCCGTGGCACAGGCTTACAAACTCATTTCTCGATGTCTTCTGCCCCAGGCCCCGGGGATCTAAAACCAAAACGAGGGTCCCCACGTGGAGGCACTGTTGACCGCACGGACACCTCCACTGACCCAGCTGTGAAGTCCTGGCCCTCAGAGCCTGGCTCCCGGAGTTTTTCGACCTCAGCCACCACGGCAGCCCTTTCTAGCTCCACTCCTATCCTTAAACACCTAGGCCGCACCAAAGGTGAGTATGACCCCTCTGAAGGGTGAGCTGAGGGCCTGGGGCCTGCCTAAAGACCAGATGTGAACAGAGGGAGAAGCCGATGAAGACTTCTGAGTCATACTATGGTGCAAGCCTTGTCTCCGATTACCAGCCAAGTGATTTGGCTAAATAATTCAGCCATCGGCAGGCCTAAGAACCAGGAGAGAAGCCTCAGAATCCACCACCAGCAGCCTTCGGGCATTGGCAGTACCAGGGCTGGGCTGATACCAGGCAATTCTCTGGAGTCAGGAGGTATTTTCTCTTAAAAAAAAATGAATGAGAGGGTCTCTAACCTAGAAGCCAATTGACAGGACGGAGGGCATACATTCTATCCTGGAAAAACATCAGGGAAGGATCTGCAGGCATGCCGTGTCCTAGCGCTTCAGTGTTCACACCTCAAAGGCAGCACTAGTAGTCTCTGAGTCCCATTAGGTGAAGGAATTCCAAGCCAGCTGATTTGGTCAGCTGTTGCCATAGAAAAAGCCCATAGGACCTCAAGGATTCCATCGGCGACCAAGAAGGGCCTGCAGCCCCAGACAGAGGAAAATAAGTAAATAAATAATTTAAAGCCATGCAGAAGTCACTGGCATAAAGCGAGGTGCCCGGAAGGATTGCTGAGGGAATGTTGAAGTGCCCAACAGTGACAGGAAAAGTTACTGTGTTCATGAAACAAGTGGTGGTTAAGAGGGACACAAACTAGTGACAAGGGGACGAATGCTGGGCTGTCATAGCTGAAGAGAGATGCAAAAAGAAAAGACAGAGAGAGAGAGAGAGAGAGAGAGAGAGAGAGAGAGAGAGGGAAGAACCCAAACCAGCTGAACGTGACTGCCTCTGTGGGCCTACACGCTCAGCCCTGGAAGGCTCAGGCATGCACAGCCTTGATGCCATAAATAAGAGTACAAGCTTGGTCCCCAGCTCCGAAAAAAAAGAACCAAAAAAAAAAAAAAAAAGAGTACAAGCAACTCACACGGTCCCCAGACTCCGGGACCCTCACAGTCTGCACACTGGCTGCCAGTGGTAGGTAACCGGTTTAGATATGGAGGCCTTGTCTTTTCAGAGGGGACCCCCACGTTCAGTGCTCAGATAGAAACTGGCCATTTTGGAGAGGCCCCTTCACGGTTGGCTGGACGGTTCCCTGACTAATGTCTCGTTGGGAACTGAGGGTACAAAGCTTGCTCACCTTCTCAACCTTGGGTGGTGGGGTCCCAGTTTGTCCCCTTTCTCTCCTGTCATCCGATAAATTAATTGTTCCACATCCTCTGCCTTCAGCTTGCTTGGCCTTTCGAAGGGTTCCTGGGGCACTAGAACATCAGCTCCCTCCCCTGGACCTGAGGCCTGAGGCCAGAGCTCACTCTTGTGCATCTTGTAGCCCTTCGCTCATAGACACGATGTGTGACTTAAAGTTAAATGGAATCAGTCTAGTGTGTTAGCCTGTCTCCTCTTTCCAGCCAGACAGATGGGACAGACAGACTGTTCACACCCTGTCCCTCACCCCAAGAGCTGCGCCTTGCTGTGATTCTGGGCTGAACAAAGGCATATATGTTGGTCACACAGCCAGGGACAAGGGTTTTCCCTGTGGGTTTTAGGCCTTCTAGAATCTCAGCACATCAACTTTATTCTCCTCTTAGGTTGTAACTCAGATGACAACCTCTGCGAGCCATCCCCCGAGCCCGAGGGCCCCTACCACAGGCAGCAGGGTGAGTGGCCGGCGTGGTATTCGTTGGTTTTTGTCAGTAGCACTTAGAGTTAAGCTAAGCAGCATGGAAGTCATGGAGGTTTAGCACACAGCGGAGAGGGTGGAAGTGGTGGACTCTGGTTTGAGAGGGTGGAGCCTCTCTGAGCCTCCTTCTCTGCCACCCAGGAGTCTCCTCACAGCTCTTACTGCAGCCTCTACAGGTAGGGACACACTGCCTCCCGCAAGCCCCAGGTTCTGGACACTTGACGTGTCTACAACACCCTCCGGGTGTACCAGGAAGGCCTGGTGAGCAACACAGGGAACCTGTTTTAGGAAGGCCTGTGCTTTGTTCTTGCCTAGGTCCCATGTGTCCATGGTAACACCAAGTTGTGTGAAATCTTAAAGGATGCTAAAAACACCCCCCACCCCCTCCTGGTTGTGGGTATTTTAAGCTTCTGCAGAAGAGAAAACAGGTAATATCCTCCCAGGCTTCTCAAAACTAGAGGTTGCTGTGGGTTCCCACGTGTCCTTTTCAGCTTCTCCTTTCTCCCTCGCCTGTGCCCTCCTTCCCTGAGTCCAACCTTCACACATGCAAGACAAGCGCTGTGGCCAGTAAGCTTTGAGCCCTGTTCTCAGGTTTTCCGTTTATTTTTATTTTATGCGTTTGCATGCTTTCCCTGTATATATGACTGCACACCACTTGTATGCCTGGTGCTCAGGGATGCTAGGAGAGGGCATTGGATCCCCTGGAACTGGAGCCATAGATGGTTGTGAGCCACCATGTGGATGCTGGAAATGGAACCTGGGTTCCCTGGAAAAGCCTCTTACCTGATGGGCTCTCTTTCCAGACGCCAGGTCTGTTTTTAAAAAATAATAATTCTAGGGTGCTGAAAAAGTGTCATCATGTGTAAGGGCACTTGCCAGGTGTTGATCCCATAACTCAGGTGGTTGGAGGAGAGAACCAACTGCTGCTTTTGCCCTCTGACCTCCATATGCATGCTGGCACATGTGTACACACACACACACACACACACACACACACACACACACAGAGCGAGAGAGAGTGAGAGAGCGCAATTAAGTGTTTAAAAAGAACGAATGTTTTAAGAAATAGAAAGTAATGGGATAGTGGGTGGCTTAGTGAGTAAAGGCACTTGGCACCAGCTTGATGGGCAGAGTTCAATCCCAGAACCCACTGGTAAAAGAGGAGAATCAATGTCTGCATATTACTCCCTGACCTTTTTTTTTTTTCTTTTTAAATTGGATTTTTTTAAATTTACATTTCAAATGTTATATCCCCTTTCCCGGTTCCCCATTCGTAAACTCCCCCTCCCCCTCCCCCTGCTTCTATGAGGGTGTTCACCCACCCATCCACCACCCCTTCACGCATCCCCACCCTGACATTCCCCTACACTGGGGCATCAAACCTTGGCAGGACCAACAACCTCCTCTCCCACTGATGCCCAACAAGGCCATCCTCTGCTACATATGCAGCTGGAGCCATGGGTCAGTCCATGTATAGTCTTTGGGTAGTGGTTAGTCCCTGGGAGCTCTGGTTGGTTGGTATTGTTGTTCTTATGAGGTTGCAAGCCCCTTCAGCTCCTTCAGTCCTTTCTCTAACCCCTCCAATGGGGACCCCATTCTCTGTTCAATGGCTGGCTGCAAGCATTCGCCTCTGTATTTGTCACCCCCTGACTTTTGTACGTTTGAGTATATGAGTGCAACGAGCGCATACACACACAAAATGAGCAAATGTTTAAAAAAACAAGCCTAGAGGGGTAGGAAGAAATTCCTTAAAAGGGAAACCTTGGCATGTTTACATGGGCTCAGTTTATGTCTGATGCTTCAGTGGTTGAGGATACCAGCATCATCTCCTACCCACTGTTTCGAGGGTATGATGGTGTTGACACTAGTTATTAATGATTCTGTGAGTAAAGACAGACTCTTTAAAGAGGCCTCTTGGCCCAAGATCCCTTCTGTCTTTACCCAGAGTTGGGGGACCCTGTAGTTGGGGGGAGGGGGCTTCCAAGTGCACGAGATCACTGAATCACCAATTTCAATAGCCAGTAGCCATGTGTATGACCCAGAGTTCTTCAGAAACCTGATATTTCCAGCTTCTCTGGTTGGGCATATGGAACAAAAAGAATTGTTTAATGAACACAGGCAAGCAGGCATGGCGAGTCAGGCCTGTAATCCCAACTTTCAGGGGTCTCTGACAAGGGGGTTGTGAGTTCAAGGCTACCCTAAGCTACCTAGTAAGGCACTAACTCAAAATGGAAAATATATGACAAACACGGGTTCTTGGGCGGTTCATGTTGTTGTAGCTTTCCTTCCGTGCCCATTACAGAACAGCCTGCACTTGTTTCCGGCTGTTCCTCCACCGAGGATCTTAGTCCAGTGCTTTTCCCAAGCACCAAGTCTTTTTCAGCTCATCCTCAAGTGCTGTTTGCCAGCAGGTGTCTTCCAGGTGCCTGCTTTGTACAGAGCTTACCATGACTGAAACAGTTAGTCCACGTAGACACCTGAGCTGACACTCCTTGGGGACAGCACGTCAGGGTCCTTCTGGCGTTTCTGAGTGGTTTCCTAGCACTGCTCCACACCTGCAGGGAGCTACAGAGCTACAGAGATGTTGGGACACTGCCCCTGTTTTTCAGGGTTCGGCATCCAGCAGCAGAGGCATTTTCTCAACCTGACACTAGTACAGGCTGCTGCAGGCAGACCAGGAGAGGTCAGCAGACCCTGGTAGGCATGGTCCACCCACGGCAAATAGTAATCCCATCCTTCTGGCTCTGAAGCAGGGGAATGACTTGCAGACTGAGCATCCACAGTCACAAGGGCTGGGTTTCTCTACCCCTGTTATAGGAACTTTGAGTTTTTGGATTAGAGCAGATAGATGTTTAAGGTAAGTGACTGAAAGGAGGAACCAAAGAAAAGACGTGTACTTTGGACACTCTGCTCCTGACATCCTGTGGTTACCTGCAGGAGGGTGCTCAAGCGTGAATACACGCTGCTGCATTCACATACCTGTGTGCACCTGCTGCATTCACATACCTGTGTGCACCTGCTGCATTCACATACCTGTGTGCACCTGCTGCATTCACATACCTGTGTGCACCTGCTGCATTCACATACCTGTGTGCACCTGCTGCATTCACATACCTGTGTGCACCTGCTGCATTCCCATACCTGTGTGCATATGCTGCCTTGAACAGCACTGTTCCCTGTTTTGGAAAGGACTGTTCGCATGCGTTCCAGAAAGTTTGGGGCAGTAAGACAAGTGGTCTCTAAGCTCCAACCCTGGGTTTGCCCGGAGGAGCCCTCATGTACGTTTGTGCTGGAATTCCATGGTGTGATCTGCTTTCTTTCATTTTAAACGAGAGGCCTTGCCTGATGACGGAATCAGACCATCACTGCCAGGGTGTCGAGTCTGCTAAGTGCTGTGTCTAGCGCTCAGTTGCTGAAGACAGTTACCTCAGAAGAGTATATAAGGCATCCTGCAGAGCTTCCTGGGGATGCTGGCCTGAGCTAGTGCAGAATCACTTTGATCGTGTTTTCTTCCTCAGGTTGGATGTTAATCTGGGATCGACCCATTGTCCCTTTGTATTAAATATAGTCGTTTCCCCCCTCAGTGTCTCGGCCAAACAGCTTGGAGAGCAGCAGGAGCACATCCAGCAACAGCTCGCCTTTGAGCCTCAAGGGTAAGGCTGAAACCATTCTTATAGCTCTGAGTCTCCGTAACACGGCCTGGGAAGCACTCTGGTGCAGTCTGGGCCATACACCAAAGTTTCCAGCACAGACCAAGGAGTTTTGAGCAAATTAGGGCTCAGATCCTTCTTTTCCCTGCCTGCCCTGAGGACGTGGGTGAGTCACAGATCCTCTGGGTTCAAGCTTCGTGGAATAGGGACAGGGAGCCATGTTGGGTTGCCCCCCCCCCACACACACACACACTTGAAACCATGTACAAATGTGATTCTTTTTTGAAGAGGATAGCCAAGATCAGAGTGTCACCATGCTGGGATTCTAATGCAGGACCCGTGCACGTTAACCAAGCACTCTGCCAACTGAAGTATGTCCCCAGACCAGATCTGATTAACAGAAATGGTAAAATTAAAGGATTTTATTTCATGGTTTGTTTTCTACTGTCACGTGACCTTATTGCTTGAGACTAAATCAAGACGTTTTTTTCTTACCTCCTGTGTGATTAACCCCTGCACGTGGTGGGTGCTAAGTGAACTTGTATTCTGGGAGTGACTGAGAGCTAACGAGCATGTCGGGGTTGGTGGTTTAGTGTTCACTGTTTGCTTCAGTAGCACTGTATGGCCACTGGGACGGTGCAGAAGGGCTAGGCGGGGCTCCTGTGCACACCGTTGGAGGCACAAGGCGCTCTGTGTCTCCACTGCCCCGATGTAACCCTTACACCTCAGTACACACATGCTCTCCTGTCTTTTGTGGCACAAAACTGTTGTTAGTCCCACGTGGTGCAGTTTTTTTTTTTATTTTTTAAAGAGCAGATAAATAGACTAGGAATGTAGCTCACTGGACAAAGTGTTGGCTTGGCACGAAGGAAGCCCTGAATTCAGTCTGCAGCTTTGCATAAACTAAGTGCGCGCCCGTAACCCCAGCACGCAGGAGGATCAGGGCTCCGAGGTCGCCAGCAAGTTTTAAGCCATCCTGGGCACCGTGAGACTAGAGGTTTTTGTTTTTGTTTTTTTTTTTAAACTAACTCGCTAAATAATAAAATGTGGAGAAATGCTGCCTGCTGTCTAGGAGATGGGGGAAAAACTTTTAAAATACATTTTTAGAGAAAGTTTCCTACTTTTCCTTTTTACCAGTTTGTTAAGAACCAGTGTAAACTGTTAGCAGCTGCAGAAGGCATCCCAGCTGGACAGAGGGGATGCCCAGGGCATGGTCGTCTCCCATGGGGTTGTTTCAGGTTAGCTGTGGGGAGCGAGCGGGAGAGAGCTGAGACTGATGTGTGCCCCTGTGTTTCCCCCCAGGTTCCTCCGACCATCTGCACAGCCGGTGTGAGAGCTTCAGCAGTGCAGACCTGATCCCCAGCAGGGACCCTACCACACTGTCCCGGGATGGCAGCACCCCAGGACGTGGTCTTCTCGGCCGCCATGAGTACCCTCCACCCCGGAATGGGCCTGTCCCCCAGGAGAATATCCAGAAGAAGGGTGCAGCTTCAGCCCACACTGGGGTGCGACCCCACTCAGCCTCTCCCAGCAGTGAGATGGTCACCTTGGAGGAATTTTTAGAGGAGAGTAACCGTGGCTCTCCTACCCATGTGAGTGCTATAGCCTATCAGGAGACAGTGGTGCAGGGAGGGACAGCAGGACTGGTTTGGCTGCAGCAGGGTATTGAGTGCCACCAGCCAAAGGGTCACTGTGAGCTGGTCCTTAGGCCCCAAGCAGCAGGGGCTGCTTTCCCCTTAGAAACCAAGCCAGTGTAGCCTATGGCCATCACCCACTGACAGGGTTGGGTCTCACATTGGGTTTGAGGCAGAGCTCTAAATACTGCTTAGTCTGTCTCATCTCCAACAGCCACTGACAAATGAGGAAGAGTCTTCAAAGGACCACAGAATAAATATTCTAGATCCCAGGGCCTTGTTAACAACTAACTGTCTTGCTCTGGAGAATTCAGATGTCAGCCATGTCCGGCATAACTGCTTTCATGAAGTGCCATTTTAATCCTGCATGACTCTTACGTGCCGTGAAGTAACACAGAGGCGTGCATGTGTGCATGTGTGTGTTGTGCTGGGGGTTGAACCCAGGGCATTATGTGGTAATGATCGTCTTACAGTCCCAGCCCTGAGAAAGTGGAGACGCACAGACCCCTGAGGCTCACTAGCCAGTTTGCCTATGTTGATTGGTGAACCCCCAGGCCAGGAGAATACCGCATATAAAAAGCAGGACATTGCTGATATTTAAACCATTGTAGAACCCTACCCAGTAGGGTTCACATCCAAGCCTTGATGCTGAGAGAAGAGGACATAGATTGGGTTCCAGGGGTAGCCAGGAAGGTGGATCTTCAGAAGTGGCAGTGGAGAAGAAGCACTTGGGGGTTCCAAACATGAAGTACGTATGCTTGCTTTAGGATGTTTCGGCCTGCATAGGCGGCCAAGTACCCTGATTTAAATGGTAGAGTTATAAGTTGGTTCAACAGAAGACAAGAGGGGCCAGGTAGAAAGAAGGTCGGTAGGTAAACATGCTTGCCGTGCAAGCCAGACAAGCGAGTTCAATTCCCAGAGTCCACACAGGAAGCCTCGTGGATGGTAGAGTACATTCATAATCCCACTTCTGCTGAGGCGGGAGATAGATTTGCACAGAAGCTTACAGACAGCAAACCTGGGCCAAGCAGTGCCTCGGCAGAAGTGAGGGGCCCTGCCACAGGGATGAGAACCAACTCCCAAGAACCTGCTTACAGGCGGGAATGAGTGAGTGGGTGATGAATGAATGAATGAATGAATGAATGAATGAATGAATGAATGCAGAAGCAGCATCAGAACATGGTAGCTGCTGTGGAGAAGGGCCCAGGCCAGAAAGCCCTGGCCTTACCCCAGACCTGCCGTCTCAGGCTCTTCGTCCTGCTTGACCTCATTTTTTTTGTCTGTTGTAAGTAGTTTTTCCACAGCTGAGCCAAGCCCTGCCAGGCTACTTTGGGAATTGGGTGATGTTTTTTGTTTGCTTGTTTGTTTGCTTTTCAGATCCAGCCTAGAGCAGGCCCTGGTGGCCCAGGTGGTAACTGTCACCTGTGGACACTGATAGTCACGGCTCTTCCTAGATGCCCATAGCGTAACATGTCAGGAAGCACCATAACCTTCTGGGTTTGTTAGCAGCTACAGATGACTCCCAAGCCACTGGTGCATCCTTCTTCAGTCTGGCACCTCTGAGGTCACAGTAGGCCAGGCTCTGTCTAGCAGGAACCTCCCTCTGCCAGGCTGTGGGGTGCTAGCCAATGGCTGTAGACCCTATCAGCATACAGACCTTTGCCTCTGATAGTTCTGTTTCCAGGGTAGTGGCCAAGGACACCTTCTGGACAGAAGAAGCAGAGTCCTAGGGAAGCGATTCATTGAGCCTTGGGATGAGCTCTCCATGTCTGGGTCATCTGTCTTTCTGGCTTCCACATTCTCCCATCCTGCCTCTCTTCCTTTCTCAGGAGGAATGTGTGGGTGACTAAGTTCCAGTATGTGTATTGTTTCTTTCCTGTCCTTGTGAGTGTCCAGTTTTCTACCTGTTTCTCTCCTCTTCCCAGGATACGCCCAGCTGCCGTGATGACCTGCTTAGTGACTACTTCCGAAAGGCCCATGATCCCCCAGCCATGGGAGGCCAGCCAGGACCACCAACTAGGAAAGAAGGAGCCAAGATGCCCACCAGCTTCGTGGCTCCCACCGTCAAGATGCCAGTCAGCACCTCTGAGGGGCAGCAGCTGAAGCCAGGGCATTATGTAAAGCCCAACCTGAGACCATCTGAAGCCGAGGCTCTGGCTGGGATCCCTTCAAGACAGGTCCAGCCTCCCCAGAGCCTGTCTCTGGGTAGACCCAGGCAAGCCACAATGTCCCAAACTTGTCACGTGCCTGTCAGCCGAAGTGCGTCTCTGAGCAGAGCTTTCAGCCTGGCTTCAGCTGACCTCCTCAGGGCCAGTGGGCCAGAAGCCTGCAGGCCAGAGTCTCCTCAGAAGCCAGGGTGTCCTGAGGCTGTAGGAACCAGAGAGACAAGCGGCCACAGCCTGCAAGGCTCCCATATCCTACCCCGGGAGAGGACTCCAATCGTAGGAAAAGCTGACAGTTCCTCTCCAGGCCCAGGCACCCGAGGACGGCCACTGGACACAAGGCGCTTCTCCCTGGCTCCCCCGAAGGAAGAGAGGCTGGCCCCCCTACAGCAGTCTGCCACAGCCCCAGCCCTTGCTACTGGATGTGGCAGTGGTAGCAACCCCCAGATCCAGCACTTTTCTCCCACTGTGGCTCCTGCGGTCAGGACAAAACCCAAAGGGCCACAGCACTCAGGGGAGGTGGCCACTGTAGCTCCTGTGCGTCCAGGGCTTGGCACCTCAGAGGGAGATGGGGGCCCAGGGCATGGTTACAGCGAGGGGCTCCTCACCAAAAGCCCTGGTAGGTCTTCTGACTTGGCTCCCCATGTCAAAAGGGGCCCTGATGACTTCAGTCAAGGGAGCAGCTCAAAGAGCACACCAGCATCCCCAGAGCCGGGTGGGGACCCACAGACAGTGTGGTATGAATACGGTTGTGTGTGACTCACGTGGCGGATCTGCAGCTTGCAAACGCTAGGCTGCTGGTTATGCCTTCTGATTACAACGGCCTTTTCCCCTGCTGGCCTGTGGTGTTGGGGGAGGGGGTATAGAATGAGGAGTGGGGTTCCCGCACACTCATCCGATTGGCTGATGGAAACACCGTGCCAAGCCCTAAGAGGATTGCCCTCCAGGGTCTGTAACTTCTATAGCTGCAGCTCCCAGCAGCTGGTATCTTACGGACAAATCAGTTTAGCATGGGGACCGCTTAGGAGTCAGTGGCACAACGAATTTACCCAGAAACAGACACTACTTGAGTAGGAATACTCCTCTGCAACCTGTCGACCTCCACTAAAGAGCGAGTGCACGTGTGAATACACACACATGTACTAGGCTCACAAAGCTAAGCCCTGGTGGGTCTGGAAACCACTCCTGCCTAAAAGCCATTGGTCCTAGGAAAATCTTACTCTGGGAAAGGATTTGCAGAGTAGGGGGAAAGCCTGCAGCAGGGCTGGCTGTTAAACCCAGGACCGCCTGCCATCCCATTCCTGAGGTCCAAGCACTTCCCTTTACAGCAGACCAAGCTTTAGGATCAGCCACAGGGTGCTTGGTAGCTGGCTCATGGGCCCTGCCTAGTAGACGTTAAGGCTGCCTAGGAACCAGCCTTTTGGGACTTCCTAGACTACTTTACTACAAACACTGGATCTGCCAGGCCTTGACTGTGAGGCAGTGAGCCCTGAGTGTCCCAGGCTGGCAGGAGTAGTTACTACACAGAAGGAAGGCCAAAGCCACATTCACCTGGTAATGTGGCGGCTGCACCCAGCCTTCCTTGGCTCAGACGGAACTTTTTTTTTCTGAATAACTTTTTGGGGGTAGAAACCAAATTTCTTTAATATATATATACACATATGGATAACTATGTATACACACTTTGGGGGCCTATTTATGTTCCATTGTAAGTCATTCTTTGTCTGTCTGGTCTGCTTCCTGATGTGTTTTGTTTCCTATTGTAATGGTGCTTTTCCTGGGATGGACTAAACGGTTTATTTTCTGTTCTGATTAATGTGCTGAGAAAGAAACGGGAGACCTTGAATGTTGACAGGATCCATGGTGAGGGTGTTTGGGTTATGTGTTAAATAGCCATTCGTTCTGGAAGACCAGGACGGGGCCATAATAAAATGGAAAGGACTGTGACTGGGCCCTGGTTTTGTTCAGAGAACGCTGCCTGCATGCAGAGGGCTACGGGCTTTAGGCTCCCACACCTCAGGCTCCTCCGGCTGTGGAAGTCCGTTGTTGGCTAGGTCATTAGGTGTATGAAGCTGCACAGCCTTTAAGAGGAATGTAAAGGACAGAGCTGTCCTTGAAGTGATGGCAGCCCATGGTCCGCATCACATTGATTCTGCATCAGGTGAGTTCCCGTTGGGCAGGGGGCTCTGTTCCTGTCAGGACAGGGTCCCAAAGCTGACAACACTACCAAGGGCTACACCTTGGAATTGGACCTTAGGACATCATGCTTAAATCAGTGAAGTAGATGAAATGGGAAAAGGTATATAAGTCTCCCCAGGTGACCAAACCTTGTCCAGTTCTCAGGTCCGCCTGATAATCTCAGTTCCCTCTTCCCTCACCAGACTTCCTGTGTACAGCACTCTTGCCTCCTGGCCCTGCCCTTCCTTCCTGAGTCTCTGCAATCTGTTGGATCTGGCTGCTTGGTGGGAACTGCTATCCGTGGAGTAGTCACTTGGCAGGCTTCACTCCGTGTGGCCTTTGTAGGATTTAACACCTGGCCAGGCATGCCTCGTTGTTGGCAGCTTCTGTCTCACGACTCTGTCCCTTCTGGGACAGCCCTCCCACATTCATGCTTGCAGGGCTCAACCATCCCCAGAGAGCCTGTGGGCCGCCCTGAGCTCCCTCAGCCACTTTGCTTCCCTCCACACACACAATACAATAGACCTCTTAGGAACTTCAGACACGAAGCCCACCCTCCTGGAACACAACCTCTCATCTCAGTTCCCCAAACTCTTACTCCAGCTCGCACCGTCTGTTGTATTGTTATAGAAGCCTGAATTTGGTCTTGACTCCTCAACTGTGTGTAGAGATCATAGTAGATCCTTGCCCTTGGCTAGCTCATGCCAGGCCTCATCCTCCAGTCCTGGGGCCCTAGTTCCGATCTGTCTCTGCCTCCGTTTCCTCGGCGCACTTTAGTTCTGTCTGATGTAAAGGCTGCTATTAAGTCGACAGTGGCACTAAATCCAAAGGCAGTCTGGTCACTCTGGTACATTCTCCCTGGGTGACCTTTGCTTTGAAACACTCTGCTCTCTGTGTCTCGGCAGTAGCCACACCCTGTGCTCTGCAGACTGAGTCCTGCACACCTGAGGCACACCTAGGTTTCTCATCACCCCTCACGCCCTGACAAGCTCCTACACATCCACAATTGTAATTACAGGCCATTTCTAGGAGGCGAGGAGCCGGCATCCTCAGCCACCACCTCCTTTGGAATTCTAGATGTCCACACATCTGAGATGTCCCTAAGGTGTCTAGAACCTAACTGGCATTACTCCAAAGCTGGGCTTCTGTCCCTCAGGTGTTTGATGTTCCCTTGCCCCCCTCTATGTTCATTTGCTCAGATGGTTTCAACTCTGAGACTTCAAATATCCAAATCCAGTCTCAAGTGCTGATGATCCCATAGCAACATCATGGATTCATTGTGTGAGGAGTATGTCCTCCTATGTCCCATGCCCCCACCCTCTACTCCGGTATAGTCTTTGGGTGTCTGGAAAGTACCCAAGTGACAGGTAGTTCTTAATATTCATAGCACGGGGTGAAATCTACAGAGATATTTGGGACAAGGGGCTCTAGAGAGAATGTTTGGAGCAGAACACGCATTGTGGATCATCCTGCTAATACCTGGGTCTGGGAGGGATGAAAACATACATCTAGCTCTTCCTGAGGTAAAGAACGTGTGATATTTACAAGCAATAAAACTTTATTGAAGTCATAGAATGTTCTCACCTTTGTGTGCTTAATGTATTAGCGTCAACCTGTGTATGGCTGGCAGGTGACTTATCATTCCAAAATGAATGTGGGTTGACACTTTGTCAGCAAGTCAAAGACAGGTTTCGTTGGTGGTGTGAGTGACTACTAAGTCACCTAGTGCTTTCTGATCGCTGCCTGGAGAGTTCCCTCATGCTCATGCCGTTCCCATGGTGATGGTCTCCGATATGGCTAGCCTTACTTAAAATGAAGGTAGGATCACAGTATTCACCCAAGACATACTTTTATAATACTAACATTGCCTCCATTGGTTTCATAAGTCAAAGATTAGAAAACAAATATTGAACCAGTACTGTGGCACAGACCTTTAATCCCAGCATCCAAGAAGCTGGGATGAGGGAGCTGGAGAGACAGCTCGGTAGTTAAGAGCACTGACTGTTCTTCCCAAGGTCCTGAGTTCAAGTCCCAGCAACCACATGGTGGCTCACAACCATCTGAAATGGGATCCGATGCCCTCTTCTGGTGTGTCTGAAGACAGTGTACTCACAAATATAAAATAAGTTAAAAAAAAAAAAAAAGCTGGGATGAGAGAACCTTGAGTTTCAAGGCCCAACCCCCACCCCCTACAAACTACACTATGAATCCTTGTCTCAAAAGAAGCAGACTTAAAAAAAAAAAATAGGGTTGGAGATTTAGCTCAGTGGTAGAGCGCTTGCCTAGCAAGCGCAAGGCCCTGGGTTCGGTCCCCAGCTCCGAAAGAAAAAAAAAAATTAAAAAAAATAGAAGAAGAAGAAGCAGACTATGATGAATACAGCATTTTATGACACATGCCCATTTCTGTGGTGTAAATACTTGGCTGATTTCCAGTTGGTAATAAAAGGTGGGTGAGGAAGGAAGGGGTATGCAGTAGCTCCTACCTACACACTGTAAAGAACGCCCACTATACCAATAAAATATGTGTAAACCTCAAAGGTATCGAAATAGAAAATTAGGAAGTGGGTGAATTTTGACTTTTTATGACCTTTGTTTTTGTTCCATTGTTTAATCGCAGCTCGACACAAATTCATCTTTAGTAACTGGTGTGCACAATTCACCCTTCTGCTCTCAGGAGCCAGAATGGGCCAACTCCAGCATCACCTGTATTGCCACCTCTGAGGAGCGGGCTAGGGAGGGGAGGGACAGAAGATCAAGAAGAAATGACCCAAACCAAGAGAAGGGGGAAGGGAAGTGAGACTTGCAATCCTAGCGGGAAACTGAGATGGGCGGCTGCTCCTGCAGCAGCAGCTCCTCCTTGTCCTTCCAGCCTAAGGCTGACCTGGAAGCAGAGGCGGGACAGGGAATACTGACTCAGTATCTTGTGATACAGGTGACACAGCGGACACAGGTCATGCCAAACTTAGCTGCCCCGAGACTGTCCTGGGGAACCCGGTGTGAGAACCTGTGTCCGGCCGACCCAGAGCCCATCCCCACTCACATTTCTCCAAGGAGCACAGCGGACCAGCTTGGCACTGATGCTCCTCTACCTGGCAGTACACAGCCTGAAGCCAGCCAGACCTGGGGACAAGGATCTCCACTGTGCATGGGGTGGGAGGGAGAGGAAGATGGCCTGGTGGCCTATCCCACCCTCCAAGTCCGTCTCATCCCTTCACGTTTGTCTAGCTACACAGATATAAGCCACCTGTTCATCTCTCCGCCCCCAATACCTCAAATGAACAGGGGAAAGGATTTGGGTCCCTCCACCGCCAGCCAGCCGCTGTGAAGACTGCACTCTCCTTAGACCACTGAGGGGCGGGCGGCAGGGGGAGAGCTGGTGAGCACCGCCCCTTGTTGACCTGGGGTCTGCTCTCACTCAGGTGGATGCCAAGCCTCCATCATACCTGTGCCACGCCCTCGCCTTGCGAGCTGCGTGCCTTCCGTGTCCACCAGAGAGAGGTAAGTGGCTCCACCGCTCTCCTCTTGGGTGGACACAGTCGTGAGATAGGATTCGCGGGGAAAGCGCAGCTGCAGGCACAAGGGAAGACGTATGGCCTTCAGCCATGCGGCTCCCGGACTCCTCCTGCAGCAGCGGAAAATTCAAAAGGTCTAGGGGCAGGAATGAAGTGGAGAAAGGCTGGGAGATAACAGTCCTTCTAAGATCTACTATGCCACGCAATGTGAGGGTCAACAGATCAGAGAGGTCCCCTGGTCTAGGCTTCCTGAGGGAGCAGGTCTCCAGCGTCCAACCCTGCGCAGGCTGCTGGGACATATCCTCATCCTCATAGTCGAAACGTTAAGACAGCAGACCAGGGACCACCAGTGGCATGTCAGATAGAGGGGAATGCAGGCCTACCCTGGTCCAGGGAGAATAAGGAGAAGGGAGGGCACAGGATTATGTGAGTCTCAATTCACCCATCCCTTTGTTTTTTCATTATCTTCATTCATTCATTCATTCATTCATTCACATGAATTGACCTGCTGATCTGAGCTTTGGCCTGAAGTGTAGGGAGCTCATCCCTGTCAGCTAACCCTGCAGGGAACCACAATTCAGAGGAACCACAGAGGGCTATGGGGCCCCTAACACGAAAGGAAGTAGTTAGACAAGCATAAAATGAAAATGTGGGCTCACCCAGCAGAGTGGCTAAGCCTTAGCACCTGCTGTCTGCAGACCAGGCCTGGGGTTGTCTCCTAGATTCCCACAGAACTCCAGTCACATGCAAGGCACTCTTGCACCCAGCTGAGACTCCCTCCTCCGTATAATTAGACAAATTAAAAGAGAACTGGACAGAGACTAACACCAAAAATCAATAAATGCTTCCAGTTGGAGCTGTGCCTCACAGGGCTGAGAGTGGTAGAAAAACGTCTCCACTGTGTTAGTAGCAGCTGAAAGGCTTCTTACCGGAAGCCATCCAACATGAACCCGTTAAGAGGCCCCACCTCTCCCACTGTAACCCCCGCTGTGCTTTCTTGTGGTGGTGTGTTGTTTTCCACTCCGTCTGTCATGAAAAATATCTCCTTGCTCTCATCACTATCCGGGGTCTCCTCTGGGATGTGGAAGAAACAGAATAACTGATCTCTTGGTCCCATTCTGATGTCTGTCCATCTTTTCTGCCTTCCTCCTGTTCTTCATCCAAGCCCACCCTTCTACTCTCCTGGAGCCCAGTTTCTCTAGCAGCCCACCCCGAGCTCTCCTATCCTGGAAGGCTCTATCCCTGGTAGTGTCCAAGCAGACACTTGTGTCCATGGCCTGGGTAGTGGAGCTATCTACACAGAGGAGCCGGTGGGTAGCGTAAGCTCACATATGCTCAATAGATGCTGTGGGGGTCTCCCTCCGTGGGTTCATCCTTCAGGGAGACAGCCGTGAGGGGACTCAGGGGCTGTATTCATTTCCCATCGCTGCTGTGACAAATGACCACAAACGCACTGTCTCAGAACAGCACAGATTACAGTCTCAGAATTTGGAAGGTCAGGTCCAAGAGCTTTTGGGGTGCAGTGCTTTGTGAAGGCTCTCGGAGAGTGAAGGTTCCATGAGGGCCTCCATCTGGTGGCCTTTCTCAGCTACAAGTTGCCTGCACTCTTGCCTCAGTCCCCTTCCCTCCTTCAGAATGGACAAAATAACCCAGACAACCTCCCTATCTTAAGATTTAATCACACTTACCACAACCCTTTTGGCATTTAAGAAGACTCCAGGCTCCAGGGACTAGGGCATAAATATTTTGGGGGATGTCCCAGGGACCTCTGTGCTAGGGCTCTGTTAAATGTAGCTGACACTGGAGGGCTACAGCACAGCACCCTGGGATATCTTCATTGTACATATGCTGCACTAAGGACTTTAGAACTCGGCTAGTAGCAGAGCTGGGCTCTGGAGTACCCCTTTCTGACCTTGAGGTAACCCCACCTCTCTGCCACCATTTTTGCTCCCAAGATACCATCCCATCCCAAGGCCAGACCAAGCAAGGACTAAAGCTGACTGGATTCAGGGCAGAGCTCTCACTGGAATGACTCTGGCCGGGCCTTGGTCTATGTTACAAGTTTGCTGTTAGTCTTCCCCCATCATCTTGTTCCCATAGTACCCACACCCCATAGTTTACACCTAAACCATGGTCCCAGAAGGCTTGAGGGGGGTTTCCTGTAGATGCATTTATTGTTTGATTGATAGTTGTTTGTTCATTTGTTTTTCTTGTGGTGCTTTGGATTGAACCCAGGACCTTACACAAACTTGGTCAGTACTTTACTACTGATTTGTAGCCCCAGGCTGCCCATGCATGCATTCATCCATTCATCCATTCATCCACCCATCCACCCATTCACCCATCCATTCATCCATTCATCCATTCATCCATTCATCCACCCATCCACCCATTCACTCATCTATCCATCTATCCATTTATCCATCTATCCATCTATCCATCTATCCATCTATCCATCCATCCATCCACCCACCCACCCACCCATCTATCTATCATCTATCTATCTATCTATCTATTGAAAAAGGGCCTCACTATATAACCCGACCTTTAACTCTTGATACTCTTGCTTCAAGCTTTGAATGTTGCATTTACATGTGTGCACCGCCATGCCAAGACCCAGTGGCTTTCTCTAAGGGCTCTTTGTCATCCTCCTTCCTTCACATACTCCAAACTGATAAGACCCAAAGGAGGCAACTCTTCTAGAAAGGAAACAAAATCAGTCTCCATCTTTCCAGCTCTTTGCCCCAAAGAATCTTAGCACATTTGAGCCAGAGCAGAAAACAGTCCCCTTCCACGGGTGCTGTGCTAAGGAAGGATGGCTTATCCTTCTCAGAGCACTTGCTAGAGCCAGGCATGGTTTTAAGAGTTTTCGACATATTAACTCATTTGCTGCAACCCTGCGAGGTGTTGTTAGTCATGCTATTTTACAAATAAGAAAATGGAGACTCAGGGAGGTACACAGACACACAGACACACACACACAGACACACTTACACACACAGACACACACACAGACAGACACACACAGACACACACACACAGAGACACACTCACAGAAACACACTCACAGAGACACACTCATACACACAGACTCACACACAGACAGACAGACACACAGACAGACACACACACAGACACACTGACACACACACATACAGACATACACACACAAAGACAGACACACACAGACACACTCACACACACAGACACACACACATACAGACACAGACACACACACACATACATATACACTCACACATACACACACACACACACACGGGGGTGGGGGGCTCATCATCTACTGTCTACAGATGTCTCCACTAGTCACAGGCTTCTGAGAGCCTTCAGATTATCCAGGGAGGAGCAGAGAAACAGCCATGTGGTACTTGTCCAGGTCATCCGATGAATCAGCTCAGGCCCCAGCCTGCTGGTGTGTGGTTGATGCCAGAAATGATCATTCTCAGAGCAGCCAGCCTCTGCCGCCCAGACTATTCTAGAAGGTGCTTGACTCAGCAAGGGTGGGTGTTTCTGAGAAGGGAAGCTGGCTACCTGCATCCACTTGTGTGACCAGCTTTGGGACACGTTCCGAGGTAGGGTAGGCAGCCGCGGTGGGGCTGAGCAGGCACAGAAGTGAGCTGGCACTGGAGACTGGGGAGGAAGTAGCTACCGGTTCTTCTGTCTGGAGCATGAAGAGAGATTTGGTCTGAGGCTGGCTGGCTGTGGGCATTGGAAGGGCAAACTGAGAGAACAGTAATTTTTAAAAGTAGTTCATCTCTGCTCTTTCTTAATTCCCCGTTCTGCCCTCTGCATGCATCCATTGCTTCTGTGTTAGTCATAGTCCCGGTGGGAAGCAGGAACCCAAGGGACAGGATTCAGAAGACTGACCCAAGGAGCGGTCAAAGTATCTGGGAACCAGGGGCTCCCCCAAGGCCTACAGTAAAGTAGGGAGACGGCAGGAATGAGAGGCTAATAAAAGCTGACACCTTCAGCAAGAGTCTGCAGTTAACCTAAAGTCACCCTGGCAGAGGGACTAAATCCCTTGAGATCCCACTCTCCTCCTATTGGCCAGACATGGGAATGAGCCAGGAAAGTTCTTCAAGAAGTAGGGGAGAGAGTGAGTGTGGGCAAGCAACGGAGAACACTCAGAGAACTCCCGCCTGGGTGCGTGGTCTGATGTCAGCCATTTTCTGGACATTTTCAGAGCATCATCCCAAGTTTGATCCTGGAAAATGGAATAAACACATTGTCATGGATCTCAGCATAAAGACTGTCTTTAGGCAGAATGCCAAAACAAACAAATCCCCCCCCCCAAAACCCAGGAGACGAGGAAAGAAGAAAAAGGGCAAACAGTGCTTGCTGGGGACCGAGAACTGGCCTTGTCTCTGGAACCCAGCCCATGAGGGAAGGGATTTCTGTGGGCATGAAAGACAGTCATTAGTAGAAGATTCCAGGTCAGCATTCCAGGAGCATTTACTATTCCAGGCCCAGGAAGCTTCGGGAAGATGATATCTACTTCCTTTGCACTTAGTGAGTTGTGTGTTGTTTGTAAGGCTGTTGCCAGGTTTCATCTGCAGCACAGCAAACTCCACCACCCATGCAAAGCTCAGCCAAAAGAGGTGGGGCGGTCAGGGGGTTGAGTTTCTTTGCTGTTTTGGAGGGGCGAGGTGTTCAAGACAGGGTTTCTCTGTTGTAACGGCCCTGGCCGTCCTGAAACTCATGTTGTAGACCAGGCTGGCTTTGAACTCATAAAAGATTGGCCTGCCTCTGCCTCCCAAGTGCTGAGATTAAAGGTGTATGCTCCCACACCCAGCTTGCCTTTTCAAATCTAGAATTTTCTGGTGGAAGGCAAGGCCAGAATTGCCTCAACTGTAGCTCTAATGCCAGTTCTGATGCTCTAAAAAACTGGGGGTAAGAGCCATCCATGGACCCCTCCACAAGGTGAGGTACAAATCAATAGGATAGCTGGATGCAAGGGCATGTAGGATCTAGGAGTGGCTCTGGGGGTAGAGTGCTTGCTTAGCATGGTTGAGGTTCTGAGTTCAAGTCCCAGCACTACAAGAGTGCATAGGTAGCAAGAAGCACAAGATGCTGTTTGGACATCTGCAAACAGAGATTATGGGATAGAAATGGGGAGACAGGACCACTGCCCCAAGTCAGGGGCCACCAACCAGAGTTTATGACATAGGTTATTCATAGCACCACGGGAGCTGTGAGGCATGAGAGCAATGTATAGCAAACTATTACCACATCCTGGCTGGACTCCAGATAGTCCAAAGCGCAGGTGGCCAGCTGACAGCGGGCTGCAGAAGAGCGCTCTTCTTTCATGGAGTTATTATTGAGAGAAAGAGTTTGAGGGTCTGAGCTCCTATAGCTTCCCGGCTGGGTGTGCACTTAGGCAGTTTGCAGCACCTCTGTGTTTCAGTCTATGAGATGGGGAGAATAAGATTCATTGCAATAAAAGCTTAGAGCATGAGCTCTAAGGATACAGTAAACATCAAAAGTCGTAGCAGGAAACCGTGCCATGGTAGTACAGGCCTTTAATCCCAGCACTCGGGAGGCAGAGGCAGGATGACCGTGCACAGTCCTGTCTGGCTCAGACTTCTCTTAGGAGACCCTGTTTCAGAAACAAAGAGAGGAAAAGGATATTTGGAATATCGAACAGCAACTGACATCTATGCTCATTACTGTGTGTAGAGCCTTGAGCTGAGAAGGCGTCCCTTGGTTTAACTCAGGGAGGAAAATGCTTGCAAAGTGGCTAAAAGACTGAGCGAAGGTCACCCTGTTGGTAAGAAGAGGGACTGGAATTTAAAGTCAGGTGCTCTGGCTTTCAAATCCGAACTCTTAGCTACATTCATAGTGGCAATTTAAACAAAAAGAAAAGCAGAGTTTGGGGGGATGGAGGTGAGGTGTGGTGGTGGGGGTGACAGGTGTGTAGGTAATCCCTGGGGCTCTCTAGCCAACCAGTCTAGAAGATGGTGAGCTTTGAACTCAGGGAAAGACCTTGTCTCAGAAAACCAGGTAGGGTGACACAGACACACACACACACACACACACACACACACACACATGAATAAAAATTTTTTAAAAATCAGATGGACATTTTAAGGCACAGATAGTTTAATCTGGAAATTTCCATTTGTGAACATTTTGCGAAAAGGAGGGATTTCACAATGGGGACCAGAGAGCAGGTTGCTCCAGTCTCTGACAGCACAAGAAGAGAAACACCCCATCCATCCATCACCCCCACCCTCCCACCCCACGCTATTTTGACAGTCCTTGACCTTCTGCCTTCTTCTGTGAGCAGTTCTGTCTAGAGCAGTTCTCAACCTGTGGGGTCGTGACCCCTTTAGGATTGAATGACCTTTCCATGGGGGTCACCTAAGACTATCAGGAAAACAGGATATTTACATTATGATTCATAACAGTAGAAAATTTACAGTTATAAAGTAACGATAAAAATACTTTTATGGTTGGGGGGATCACAGCATTAGGAAGGTTGAGAACCACTGACCTAAAGATTACATCCTAATACTCTGGGCTACCTAGAGGGCTTGGCAGCCACTGACATAGATCTACTCTGTCCCTCTCTGGCGTAAACCTCGGTTTGCACTCCATCTCTACCCCCACCGTCTTTCTGCTTCTGACATGAACTTTGTAGTCTCCCCACCAACCAGTTCCAGACATTTATTTCATGCATGTGAGTGTGTCTCCAGAGTATGGGACACGCAGACAGGCAAGTGTGTGCCAGCAATCCCATCAGGCAATGCGAAGACCTCTGGGAAGGCTTTCAAGGGGACAGTACAGTGGGGTCACCAGCCCAAACTGGGAAAGTTCAGAAAATGAGAGGCAGAGGATCTTCCGGGGGTGAGGGTCCACAGAAGCCCAGGTATGCGTTTGTGAGAGAGCTAAGAAACCTACAAGGCATAGGGTGGATGTAGACTTGAATTTCAAAGGCTTCGTTAAATAGGTGGGTGGCCTAGGGCAAGCTATTTGTCCTCTCCCACCTCAATTTTCCCCTTATAAATGAGAAAATAGTAACGTATGTCTCAGAGAGTTAACAATAGTTGTGACTTTGCTAGTAGTGTTTGGGGGAGTATGAGGGCAGAGGGCAATACGTTCTCTTTGACGTCTCCATAAAACCAGAGGAGGTCATTCATAAGGTCCTTGACCACCCTTCCTGGCTCTGGAAGCACCGGGTCTGGGATCCAGAAGGCTGAGCCCCAGGCTTCGGGCAGATGGAGAAAGGACCAGAACTGTGACGCTCATTTACTAAGTGGGTACTGATGTTGGAGACCGAAGATAAACACAGAAAGGCTACTCTCTACTCTCCCAGCCTCCCACATTGGGTCCCAGTATCCTTGGGAGTGCCTGTGGCTGAAGAAGTCCGCTAGAGCTTCAGCAGCTAGGCTTCTTCCGCAGAGCCAGTCTCTAGGTCAGGATGCTAGCAGGGAGGGGGAGGGGGGATGCTGCAACTCCGGTACCGGCGCGCGCTCAGGCCACCTCGGCCGGCCGTTCTAGCAGGCGCCTCGCCTGTGGCCTGCGGTCAGTGTGAACTGCAGGGCGTGGGCCGACAGGTCTGGCTGTGCCTGACTGGGGTTGGGAGCGGGAGGAATCTCGCACAGCGTGACCCGGAGTGGCTAGGAGAAAGGGACTTGCGTGCCTGCAGGAGTCCCCAGCCTCTCCTGGCCGCTCACGCACCGCACCGGAGGACATTAGGCCGTCGTCCCAGACTGTCGCGGCGCAGGTACGTGTTCCCGCAAGCCAGGCTCCTTCCTTTTGCCATGGTCACGGGTCGCTGGCTTACCAGGGCCGGGAGAAGCGCGTGGGAGGTCTGGTGGGTTCTGGGTCCTGCTCCGAAGCTCAGGGTCTGGTGTGCGCGCGGGGCCCGCGGAGGATGCGGGAGCGGCCGCGCGCAGACGCTTGTGCCGAGCAGAAGCGGGCACACCCCCAAACAGTACCGTGTGCGTGCGGTGGACCCGCAGAAATGACTGACCGAAGCCACCAGGGATATCTGCCCCTGAGTGCCGGCGCCTCCCGGTCCCTCTCCTGGGTCCGGTGTCTCCTTATGCGGTCGCCACCAGGTTTAGCAGCCGCCCCCGCGGCTGGCTCCGTGGCCACCTGGTAATTTTTTCACCCTCAAAAAAAAAAAAAGTGTGAGACCTCTAACCCTTCACTTTACCAGCTCTGGTGAGCTAAAGATCGCACTGGGGTCTTTTTTGTCCATACCCGAGTCTGCGTGGCCCTTCTTCCAGCCGGCTCTGGTCACACCTCAAACGCTGAGACCCAAACAGTTCGTATGTCCTTCCTCACCTTCTGCTCAGGGAGGAGAAAGCTGGCCTACTGCCAGTTAGCAGAAGCAGTACCAACACTTGCTGCTCTGAACCCTTAAATCCCCTCTGGAAATCAAATGTCCCAGAGAGAAAGCTGTATCCCAGGTCTGGATAAAGGAACAGGTGGACAAAAGCATGACAGGCGCTAAGGTCAGCAAGCTTTCTGGGGTTCAGCACTGGGTAAAATGGGCACTGTCTTGGTGCCAATGTGCCAGTATGGCTTTGGGCATGTCATGCTGTGGCGAGGTGGGGGGATGGGGGAGGATACCTGTGGGTAAATGAGTCAACCCTAGAGTTTAATAAGGTGGCATGTGGCAGTCGCTTGCCCTCCCATCTGACGATCATTTGAAATGGGACAAATCTGAGACAACGGACAAGGCTATGACTTGCTTCATTCCTTGTCCCCCCTGACTTCATCTCAACCCAGAGGCAAGTGTCCAACAGGGAGAGAGGGGGAATTCCAGAGCTCGCTGGACTGGGCCAGCTGTATAGGGACCACCTTAATAAGTTCCCTGGTCAGTTCCAGAACTTCATGGCTCATTCAAAGCCACTTCTGTTTGGGGCTCCCTTTCCTCTTTTTAATTTGTCTTTCACCCTTTCTCTCCTACCTGCTCCCCAGAGGGCTGCGTGCACGCCTTGCGCACCCCCAATTCGAATGCCCTTGTTTCAAGCTTCAGGTGACCCTTCTGAGAAAGGGACCTGCTACTAGAGCTCACTCTTTAGTGTAGATGCTAATTCTGAGAGTTCCCCTCCCCGCCCTCTGTCTGCTGCAGCTTTTGGTTGAAAGGCACACTGTGGGAGGAGATTTACCCAACAAGGACCAGAATCAGAAGGACTGTGGCACTGAGGTCTCCAGGGGCTTGACATCCAAATTCCTGTTTTAGCCGGCGGACCTCAGTCACGTCCTTTCCCTTTCTGAACCTTCCTATGTTGCAGGGAAATAGAGATGACAATACTCGCCGAGTAGATAAAAAAAAAAAATTAAACTGAAATAACCGTGCAAACCAGCCCAGTCCACGGTAGACCCTAAAGTGATTTGGGAGATAGTAATACTAATGTTCCCATTAGCCACTGTGGCAGAGCAAACCACTTTAAATGTATGAGCTCAGCTAGGAACAGTTGATGGCTTCCGAGGGAGAAGGGTCAGTCTTCTTTAAGGGTGTGACCCATGATAGGTCAACTACGATCCAGTGGGTGGCCCCACACATAGAAGTGTTACTCATACTATACCTATATTCTGAATGGTTCCTTTTATCCCCTGAATAATAAGTAGTGGCACGTGAAATAAATCCAAATCCTGGAAGAATTAAAGTGTACGCCTCTGGGTGAATCAGAATGAGTGTTGATAGAGGACAGGGTCAGCTCCTCTGGCAGGGTCAAAGAAGGTTGCATTCAAATCTCGATCAGTTGACAGTAGAGTGATTCCTGCAGCTAATACCGGAAGAGAAAGAATTAAAGGACAGCTGTAATAAGGCAGCACAAATTAAATTCAACAGGGTATGTAGAAATGAGGGCAGGAAGTTGGGGGAGAGACAGGTAGGTGGAGGTGGATGTGGGAGGCGTTGGGGGAGGGGAAAATGGAGGTGAGTGTGATCAAAGTCCACTGTACTAAATCTCGAAGAACCAACAGAAGGTATTATGTGTTTCTGAAGAACAAGGCAAGCAAACAAATAAACAAGCATGGGTGCTCGGAACACTTATGTTGCTCAAAAGACGGTCGGTGATTTAGGGAAGAGGCCTGGGTGCTCTCTGCTTGTGAATCAGATGGGTGGCCCATCTGCCACTGGATCACACACTTGCATAGCAGGAGTCTTGTCCCAGCTGTCAACTGGGAGTTCACCCAGGGCTGTGAGCTCTTGTCTTGGTTCGTGCGTGACCTCCAGTTTAGCACCTAAATTTCAACAGCCACTCTCTCCAGAGATAGGGAGAGGGAGCTGTCCGTTCCTTCAGAATGCACTCAGAAGCTGAAACACTGTTGTTTCCATTTAATTCTACCGGTTAGGTTATCACAGAGCCCACCAGGATCGGTGGGGATGGATGGCTCCTACTCCCTGAAAGGCGAATGTCAAATAGATTGCAGACATCTTAGAATGGTCACAATATGGATGTCTCTCCTCCCCATCTCCCTCCCCTCCCCCTTCCCTTTTTCTCCTTCTTCCCTACCCCTTCCCATCTGTCTTTCCACAGTCTGATGTAGCCCAGGTTAGCTCAAACTAGCTGTGTAATTGAGGCTCACCTTGAGCTTCTGATCCTCTTGTCTTTGTCCTCCCATCCCTGGGATTACAGGCACAAGACACCACTCCTGGTTTTGGGCAGTGCTAAGTATTGAACCCAGGGCCTTGCATGGTGCTAGGCAAACTTTCTACCAACCTAGTCAGATTTCCAGCATCCCCCTCCCCCATTTCCTTCCCTTTGGATGCCTTGAGTTAATTCATCTTGAGCAAAGATGAAGGGTTTCTTCTGGGTGAGGCCCAGCAGTGACACACAAAGTCCGCGCCAAAGGCCTCAGACTCAGCACCTCTGGTCCCAAGTCAGGGATAAGGGAGTAGCATCCTCCTTGGTAGTTTTCCCAGCATCCTTTGTCAGGAAATCTCTAAGGCATCAGTCCCCACCTCTGGCAACCTCATGCCTTCAAAACCAAGAGAGAGAAACACTAAAGAAAGAACTATTTGGATTTTGGAGAAGAGGATTTAGCCGGCGGCCCTAGGTCAAACGCACTGAGCATCTCTCAGTGCCCGTTCCCGGGAGGAGTCTGTTTGCTTTCAGGAGGTTTCTGTGTGTGCTGTGTGCTCGGATGACTGTTGTCATGCGTTATCGGATCCCTAATTGACAAGATAGAGCTCTCAGAGCAGGTAGGCAGGAAGTGTAGGGGGAGAGTGCAGCAGACTTGGGTTGCCATGACAACCTAAAGGCCTGAGGTTACTCTGGTCTGAAGAAAGAAGGATGCTCAGACAACACCTTTAGGAAAAAGAAAAAAAAACCAAACCTCACCCTCTATCTGCTCTCTCCTCCACATCCTGTCTGTCTCCTCCAGTTTGTCAACTTCTGACTTCAGTTTCAACCACACCAGGCTTCAGGCAAGCTGCGGAAGAAGAGTGTAGAGTCGCTCATTGGCTCAAACGCTTGAGGTAGTTAGTGTACATTTTCCTTGGTAGAAGACAAAATGGACCCAGGTCCTCCATCACAGAGTTGGCTGTCTAGAGGGTAAAGTGGGAGGCTGAGAATATGGGTCAGAGGTCAGAGGTCAGAGGTCAGAGGTCTAGCAAGCACAGGGTTGTGGTATTAGCCCCCAGCACCACAAACAAAATGAAGAAGGGCGTGGGCATCCAGAAGTCACCGTGTGCCGCAGGGCTGCAGCCTGTGAAAAGTCCAGTGTCTTACACCATGGTGTAGCTCAGGGCACGCAAGCACATCCTGTGTCCCCTCACCTTGCACTCAGCTGCCATTGGAACTCTCTGCTAGACCTCTTTCTGCATAAGGAGACCTGGCCCAGCTCTCACAGTCGTGAGAGAGCAGGTTTACCTTTTAGAATCGCAGGTCAGTGAGGGAAGGACAAAGAATTCTCAGAGAAGGATGGTGTCGGAGTGGAGGGGAAATTGGTTTGCCCTCTGGGCTCAGGAAGGGCTGCATAGAGGAGCTGGTATCGCAGCCAGGCTGGGAAATTTAGTTATGTGTCATAACCACCTAGAGGGATTGCTGAAAACACGGCCTCCCAGATTTTATCCTGTGTGTATGCGTGTGTGGTGTGGTGTGTGTGTGTGTGTGTGTGTGTGTGTGTGTGAGTGTGTGAGTGTGTGTGAGTGTGTGTGGTGTGTGGTGTGTATGTGAGTGTGTGTGTGAGAGTGTGTGTGTGTGAGTGTGTGTGAATGTGTGTGTGAGTGGGGTTGTGTGTGAGTGTGTGAATGTGTGTGTGAGTGTGTGTGAGTGTGTGTGAGTGTGTGAGTGTGTGTGAGTGTGTGTGTGAGTGTGTGTGAGTGTGTGCATGAGTGTTGTAAGTGTGTGTGTATGTGAGTGTGTGTGTGAATGTGTGAGTGTGTGTGTAAGAGTGTGTGAGTGTGTGTATGAATGAGTGTATATGTCTGTGTGAGTGTGTGTGTGTGTGTGTGTGTGTGAGTGAGTGTATGTGTGTGTGTGTTCATAGGCCAGGCAGGGCATCAGAGCTCTGGAGCTGGAGTTACAGGTGGCAAGGAACAAAGACTCCCGACTCCTAAGAGCTGGCAACGCAGAGCTCTGAAAGCAAGACAGCTTATATTACAGCCTTGCAACGCTGGCACCAAACTAAAGAAGTAAGCGGCCAGGGCACCAATTGTGGACACAGAACAGGTTTAATAACCTGAATGTGGGTCCCTTCCTTGTTGTCCACAAGTGACTGAGTAATGTGATGGGGGGGGGTACCACAGTCTATCATGTCTGTTACTTAAGTTTGCCTGTTTTTCAATGAAGGCTATGAGTGGATTTATTTTGATGGTTTACATCCTGCTTTTTTTCTTTTCTTTTCTTTTTTTCTTTTCAGGTACATGACTTCTGCAGGTCATGAGGAAAAGTTGGTGGTCAATACTTTTCTGCTCTAAATGTCTAATCTGGGTTGGGGTAGCTAGAGTAGCAGTCATCAGTAGGACCCAGAGCTTTCTATTCCTTTGTTGCTGGACCTCAAGCTAGGTTTTTCGTTCGAAAATGGACCCTATTATTTTCTTGTACAGATATTTGTGGATACCTAGCTTTTGCCGTTATTGGTTTTTTTTAAATGTTTTTCTTTTATGTGTACGGTTCTTTTGCCCGTATGTGTATGGGTGCAGCCCTTGTGTACCTCGGGCACTTGGAGGCCTCTGGTCCTGGAGTTACAGGTGGTTGTAGGAAGTGAACCTGGATCCTCTGGAAGAGCAGTCATTGCTCTTAAGTACTGAGCTACCTTGCCAAGGACTCAGCGTTGCTTTTGTTTGTTTGGTTTGTGTTTTAAGACAGGGTCTCGTTATGTAGTCCAGGCATTGTGGAACTCACTGTATATACCAGGTGGCCTCAAATTCAGAGAGATCCATTTGTGTTTGCCTCTCAACTTCTGCCCTCAAGTGTAGCCAGATGCTTGCCTTGCCACATCCAAGGGGTCCAAACTCTGCCCCTCAGGATTGCATAGCAAGTGCTCCCAACTGCTGGACCATCTCCCTAGCTGTGAGTCCAGGGCAAGGGCTGGACTCTGCATTCAATCACCCAGGGGCTACTAAGACAGCCATCCCTAGAATCAACAGTTGCTTTTGAATAACTGGGAAAGGGAGTGGCCTTCAAGATTGGGGAGAAGAATATGGAGATAACTGTGAGGGTTATGCAGGGAAGAGGAACAGAGGCTGGAAGACAGGTGGGTTACAAGTTGGGTCACACGGCACAGGGTGCTAAGAGGCTGAGGAACCTCCTCCCTGCTTCACTCTCCAGAATTTTGCTGCCCATGCTTGGCTCTCAGGGCCGCAGCTCAAAGCTCACCTCCACCCAGAGGCTCCATCATTCCCACCTAGCCGACACAGTGATGATTGTGGCTTTGTTTCAAGGCTTTAGACCTTGTCCTGACTGGGGTTTAGGTAGAGGGCAACATCCAGGTCTCTTGTCTTCTTTTCCCCAAACCAGAATGTCTTACTCCTCATCCCTAGGCCTGTGACGATGTTGCCTTTGCAGAGACTTAAGGCAGTGGTTCTCAACTTAAGGCAATAGTTCTCCATATTGTGGTGACCCCCCCAACCATAAAATTATATCATCATGACTTCATAACTGTGATTTTGCTGCCTCCATGAATTATAATATGAGTATCTGATATGTGACCCTTGTGAAAGAGTCATTAGACCCTTAAAGGGATCTTGACCCACACATTGAGAGCTGTTGACTTTAGGTCATGGGTAAAAGGAACTAAGGCTGCTAGTAAGCTGACATTAAAATAACGAGACTTGGGGTTGGGGATTTAGCTCAGTGGTAGAGCGCTTGCCTAGGAAGCGCAAGGCCCTGGGTTCGGTCCCCAGCTCCGAAAAAAAAGAACCAAAAAAAAAAAAAATAACGAGACTTTCTGGTGCCAAGATGTCATTTGGGTGGATAAAGTTCACAGGGGCCTCTGAACGTGGAAAAGGAGGGGGGAAAGACATGCTAACAAAAACAGCCGTCATGTGATGTGATGTGAAGAGGGTCTAGTCCACCACTGCAAGTTCTGGAAATGGAAAGATGTCCACAGGCTAGGGATATGGAAGCTTCTAGAAACTGAAAAATATGAGGTGACCCCTTTGAACGCCCCACAAAAAAGGAATTCAGCCTGGGGACTGTAGATATTGAGGTGCCCAGGCTCTTCTGGAACTCCCAAGAAGGTGTTGGTGCTGGGCCCTCTGGGAAGTGAAGAGTCTTAAACTTCAGGGCCATTCTTAGTCCACACCTGGCCCCTTTTGAAACCACAGCACCACCAGGAGTCTAGGAGACATATGCAGAGCCTCCTTGAATAAAAGCATACGCTAGGTAACACAGCCACCAAAACACGAGTCAGGAAAGGCTCCTTGCAGTCAAACTACAGATGACTGATTACAGGCATTGCTTATATCACCAGAGGCTCTGGGGAGCCCCTCAGCCCCTCCACCCTGATTAGCCTTCAAACTGATGGAGTAATTTGAGTCTCTCAAAACCCTGACGGTAATAGATGGTGTTCCATCACCACTTGTCAAGTTGATCTGCCTGGCCTCTACCTTGGTTCATCAGATGGCAGGACAGGGAGTTCTAACTACAGGCTCACCACTATCACTGCTGCCGCCGGCGCCACACCACCACCACCACCACCACCACCACCACCACCACCACCACCACCATTCCATTGGTCCTACTAAATGCTAGCCATTCTGCTGGGTCTTATCATTTTGGAGCTTCACAAGGTCAGAAACGTGTATGATTGTCAAGGCTACAGGATGTGGAAATGCTCTACTTGACCCTCAGGTCTGGGTCAGAGCCTGTGTTCCTCTACCCTCATAACTGTGGCCTCCAAGTGGCTCCCATATGCTAGAGACCTTACATGTAGACCCCAGGGGCTACTTATCTGCCTCCCATGCTGCCTGCATTTTTGGGGTGGGTCACTGAAGGTCTTGTGGCTTAGGACTCTCTCACAGCAGACCTTTGCTTCAAAGCAAATGGCAGCCAGCAGCCACCAGAGCCACTGAGGAAAGTTCACAACTCTTCTTTTTTTTTTTTTTTTTTTGGTTCTTTTTTTTCGGAGCTGGGGACCGAACCCAGGGCCTTGCGCTTCCTAGGCAAGCGCTCTACCACTGAGCTAAATCCCCAACCCCCACAACTCTTTAGAGGCAGATCCCAGAAGTAGATTTTTATGCTGAGGCATGATAGAGAAGCGCGTAGTCTAGTGGGGTCCATGGTCCCTCACAACTGCAGGCACTGTGATGGGGGTATAGTGGGGAGACGTAGCTGGTCTTTGGCTACTTTGAGGGTTCTTCTTTCTTCCACCCTTCTCCACCCCTTTTCCCTCCACCCTTCTAACCTCATAACACTAGGTAGGAGAGAGAAAAGGGTAGAAAGGAAAGGGAGTGTTGTTATCAACAGACCACTTCCTGCTGGTTAGGGGTGGTGTGTTCCTGGGGCAAGTTTGTCCTCCATCGAGAGATCTAATTTCTTGTTTCTTTTTTGTGCACGACGACTCAGCCAACTAAAACCAACCACCCAACAGCAGCCCACATACCTTTTGGGGCCCTAACATTTATATAACCTCTGAAAGGTCCCCAGAATTCCAAGTGTCACACAATCACAGAAACTACCAGAGCAGGAGGCAAATCTTTGTCAGCTGCCGTGGACAATCTGAAGCAGCCCCAATATCCCACACCTGGGATTAAAACAAAAACATTCTTATTTCTGTGGTTTTTTTTTTAAAAAGAACCTCAAATCCTAGAATTCTCACTACAGAGAGATGTGGTGACGCTTGTCTTGTCCCAGCACTCCTGGCTTAGGCAGCAGGATCTTGAGTGCAAGGCTAGCCTGGGCTATATAGTCAGTTTCCCAAGTTATGTAAGAGACTGTCTCTTTTTAAACCAAAGGAGGGAAAGGAGGGAGTAAAGAGATCCACGGGTGACAGGCCTGGTCCCATTCGGTTCCTCCACCTTCCTCTCCCACCCTGTCCCACAAGGTGGCTTCTCTTCACTTCTCTGTGGCTGAAGGGCAGGAACCTGGAATAGGGGCAGGGCTTTGCTTTTCTTGATGCCACGGCAGTTTGTGGCAGGCTTGTTGCTATTATGCGATTGTAGGTTTTATTGGAGAAGTTTGTAAAGAGCGGGGACTTAGGAGGCCTCTGGGCCTTTTATTAAAGATAAAATCCCATTGCCAAAATACCCAGCAAGGATTCTGGTTTCTCTTCCCACGTGGGTATTTCATGGGACATGGACTAAGGAATAATCGCTCCAGCACTATGTCTGAGGCTCAGTGGGTTTGCTGGGGGCGGGGGTCCCTATTCCAGATGAAATAATGTGCATTTGCTAGCAGAGGCAGGACATTTTCCTGGTCCCCGTGCATCCTGGAGGAGGTTTACAGCTCCATTACTGGTTCCTGAAGGTGTTTAAGTTAAAGGTGTGGGTCTAGTGTTTGTGTGTCTTGGTAAGCTAGGTCACACTGCAAGGAGGGCCCGAGGTGCTCTCTGTGACCAGGTATGACCTGGGAAGCAGTCAGGCAGCCACCACCAGTCTTATATTCTTCCCTCCCCCCCCCCCCCCCGTGTGACACTATGGACAGCCAAGTACACTCTAGACCCTAGGCATAGCATCTGACTCTAGCAGATGGCTGCCCTAGAACATGTGGCAGTCTTGTTGTAACATAAGACCTCCAATTAGCAATTGATGTAGTGACAGTTGAAAAAGGTTTCTTGGAAGAGCCCTCAGCTAACACTGCCGTATGTAAGACTATAGCAGTTTGTTCTCTGAAGAAGGCAGCTCCTAGACATCACAGTGATATCGTGTCCCCTGGGCCATCTATGTGCACTGTGCTTGAGCTCCAGGTGTACTGCAGGATGGGATTTCGAGGACGCTGCTTTGGAAGGAGGTAGTTAAGCCAGGAGAACAAAGGCCCTGACATGAGCCTCAGACTTCAGCCACAGCGCTATCATAGTCATGTTTTAGTGGTTCCACTCCATCCATGAGACTCTGGCCCATGGGGCCTGAGTTTCTCTATGTGTAACTGAAGGGCTAGACTGGAGAACTTTCCACACTGTAACTGGTGTGATAAGCTGGCAGGATTCTGCGCTTGGTCAGCGCTCAGGGCCACATACCCTGTCCTGCCCAGAGCCTTGACCCTGACACCACTGCTCTGTGGGTCTGTAGAGAAGGTCCCATAGGCCCATCCATTTTAGTGTTGACTAGGGAACTTTGCAGAACACGGATATTCAGACCATTGAATTAGGCTAGGGACTGCCATTGCATACATTAAAAAAAAAATAGGCTCCGAGTGCCTTCTGACAAATGTGGCCAGGGCTGAGACCCACTAACTGAGATGTTAGCTGCTGGGAGGAAGGGTTTGAGGTTAGGAGTGCAAACAGTCAGTTTTCCTGTCCTTACCCATTGCCAGTTTGTCCCAGCTAACCAGTGATCACAGACCTAAGGGGCTTCAGTGAACACTCTAGGAAGGGGGCTCAATGTTCTGTCTCCTGGTGTCTAGCATGCCTGAGGTGGCCATAGCTAGAATCTGGGTACTCAACTCTTGCTGAGCCCTCACTCCAGGGCAACTGTCTTAATTCAAGGCTCAGTGTTTTGCCAGAGGCTGCCCTGACTCCACCTGGAGCGGGTAGAAAGCCTAGGAGATTGGAGGGTGTCCGCCCGCCTGCATCCTCCTGCTGGCGGAGGTGGGGGGTTGGGGGGGGTGTGGGGTGGTTCCTCAGCAACCGCCCAGCCTGACACCAGATTGGAGTTCACATGATTCTGCCTCAGCTCAGGAATGGGTAGCTTCCAGCTGGGGATTTTCTAGATGAGCTGGGAGGTTTTCTTCTGCAGGAATTGAGAGAGGGAGAGCTTGTCTGTGTGCAGGGTCGTCCAGGCACTGTCAAGTTGAGCTGTAGGAGTCCAGGGCTGGAGGTTTGAGGGTAGAGCCTGGCTGGATGGGTTGAACCGGAGTCGACTCTTTCTAGGTTCTCCCACAGAGAACTCTCAGGGCTGCTGAGGGTGGACCTCACTGCTGGTTCCCCATTTCCTCCTCAACTGGCTGTGGACTCCTCGCTGCCTTCCTTTGCCTTCCCAGGAGGCTCTAGAAGAAGCCAATCGGTGTAGGTATGGGGCTGGATAGTTTCCAAACTGACCCACTTGCGGGACAGAAATCAATTTAATAGCTTAAGACCTGTTTTCAAAAGAAATGAGATAGAAGAGACAATGCCAGCATGAAAAACAAGCAGCAGGTAAGCATTGTGTGGGGGAGTTTCTTAATCCGTGTGTGTGTGTGTGTGTGTGTGTGTGTGTGTGTGTACGTGCATCTGTATATATGTGTCTGTATGTGCATCTGTATGTGTGTCTGTCTCTGTGTGTATGTCTGTGTGTGTCTTTGTGTTTGTGTGTGTCTGTCTCTGTCTCTGTCTCTGTCTGTTTCTGTGTGTGTGTGTGTGTGTGTGCATGTGTGTCTGTGTACATGCATCTGTATATATGTCTGTGTGTGTGTGTCTGTATGTGTGTCTGTACATGTATGTCATTGTGTGTATGTCTGTGTGTGTCTTTGTGTTTGTGTATGTCTGTCTGTCTCTGTCTCTGTGTGTTTGTGTGTGTGAGTGTGTGAGTGACTGTGAGTGTATGTGCATATGTGTGCATGTATGTGTGTCTGTGTACATGCATCTGTATATATGTGTCTCTGTGTGTGTCTGTATGTGTGTGTCTCTGTGTGTATGTCTGTGTGCGTCTTTGTGTTCGTGTGTGTGTGTGTGTGTCTATCTGTCTCTGTCTCTGTCTGTCTCTGTGTGTGTGTGTTTGTGTGTGTGGATGTATGTGTGTGTGTGTGTGTGTGTGTGTGTGTGTGTGTGTGTGTGTAGGACCACACTTTCAAGTGTACTTCTTGCTATTTTTTGTGATTTGTTTTGGGTTTTTTTTTTCCCCAAAGGTAGCAATTGGGTACCTGGTTGCTTTTGTTCTGGATTCAGATTCACCCTGACTTACTGTGTAAGCTCCAGGACCTGGTCCAGCCTCTTTGGGCTTCAGGTTCTATGAGATGAGTTAGCAATGCCAACCCCATCCAACTTACAGGGATTTCCTAAGACTTTGAACATGTTACAGGACATTAGAAATGAGACTGAATTCTTTGTTATTGCCAAAGTGAGACTATTTGCGGGGGGGAAAGGTGGGAATAGAAGGGAAAAAAAAGAGTTGATTTCTAGTCCTTCCTGGGGGGAATTCCTTGGAAGCCCGCCTTTGTGGGACAATTGGGTATCCCAGTTCCTTTGGAAACAGCCTGTGCAAATGTCTGGAGGCTTGGCCAGCTGAGGGGAGGGAACCAGGCGTACAGGAAATCCCCAGCTGTGTGACTGAGCCTCTGAGTGGTCCCTTGCACCAGGAGATTCTGTCTGAGTACTCGGTGTGGTATGCAGAGTGGTGGGTGCTGGGGGAGATAGTTATTCATGGACCAGGAAAGGTCCAACTCTCACTCTCTGCCTCTACCTGGAAGCAGCTTCTGTCCATTCAGGCTTCATCCGGTCATTAAACCGGAGGTGATGGCTACCTGATTGATTCGCGTGCATGTAAGGATCTGCCTCTAGGTCTTGCGTTGCCTTCTGTGCATTTTTTCTTGGTTTCTCAGTTAGATGGTAAACAGCTGTTTCCACCACGTTCTTTCTGCACATCCTTCTACCATAGGGGGCTAAGGACAGGGTGCATAGTAGGTCACACCCTCCAGGAGCAGGACGCTAACCCACAGCCAAGCCTACTGGTCACTGTGGTAGCTGGCATCTGTGAGGCCTGGAGGCTGAACCTGGTTGCTCAGTGGTGATCCTGATCAAGGGTCAGAAAGTCGGGGACAGAGTTTAATTCCTGACCTGTCATCTTCAGTTGTGGGATTTGCAGGGGTCTGGCCTGTCTCTGACCATCTGGGTTCTCACTGAAGACATGGAACAGACATAGAGAACTGTGTCTGGCTAGCAGAGGACTCCGTGCAAATGTGCCTCAGCTCTTCCACTTTAAAATACTTCTGTGTCTAACATGGTGTTTAGTGTTTGAGTTGAGTTTTTGAGAGAGAGAAATTCAAGTAGATTCCAGGTAGAAAAGGGACAGCCCTGGGAAGACATGGCTTCCACTGCGGGGCTTCATCCTCAGGAGTAGCAGGAGGGTGAGCTGGCTGTGATGGGGACTCACTGTCCAGCTAAAGCAGTTCTAGAAATCCCTCCATCTCACTTTCCTACTTCTGTTAGTGACGTCACTGCTCTAGCACCCAGCCTCAAATTCCTCACCCATCTCCCTATGCGCCCATCCACTCCAACTCTGTCTCCTTCCCCGCCTATATCTCCCTCATCAGCACTCGCAACGATGTATCTACGCATTCATTCACTCACTCACTCACTCACTCACTCACTCACTCATTCACTCACTCACTCATTCATTCATTCATTCATTCACTCACTCACTCAGTCACTCATTCACTCACTCACTCATTCATTCATTCACTCATTCATTCATTCATTCATTCATTCATTCATCTGCCCACTCACCCACATTCCCATCTGTTCATCCACTCTGTTCATCTACTAATTTATCTGTCCATCTGCTTCCCACCCAGCAACTCAACACACTTCTCTACCTACCTATCCGTCTAACAATGCTTGAGAGATCAGAGGACCAAGCATCAAAGAACCTCTCCATTTCCCCTACCTTTCTAATTTGTTAGCATTCTTGTCTCCTCTCTGACTGCATCTACCTTATATCCTTCCATGGCAGGCTACTTATAGTTCCCCAAAGGCACTCATTTTCTCTCTCTTGCACCTGATAGCATGCACACATTTTCCACAGGCAGAAACTCCCCACTCTTTGGGTAGCCCTTCCTCTTCCTCTTAGCCTTAGTCTGACTGCCGCTGCTCAGCATGGTTTGTTTTTACTGCATGAGGCTACCTCCAAAGAACCCCTACAAAATCTTCTGCTTGTCCCAACTTTACTTCACTCATCTGCTGCTCTTCTTCATGGGGCTAAAATGAAACTGGATGTTAGGGCCAGTGTATAGTGTAGTGACTTCCATACAGTGGACACTCAGTGACTGTTCTAGGGACAAACATTTGGATGGATAGATAGAGGTGGGTGGCTGAATGGATAGATGGGTGGATAGATGATGAATGGATGGACAGATGATGGATGGACAAATGATAAATAAATGCATAGATGATAGATGGCCGCATTGATGGATGATTGATTAATGGATGGATAGATGGATAGTTGATGAATGAATAGATGGACAGATGGAGGATGGACGGATGGATGGAAGGACAGGTGATGGATGGAGAGATGGATGAATTATTAATGGATACATACATGACGAATGGATGGGTGGATGTTAGATGGGTAGACAGATGGATGAATAATGGGTGTCGGGTGATGGGGGATGGATGAGTGAGTGAGCGAATGGGTGAGTAGGTGGATGGGTCAATGATTGGACAGCCAATTTTTGACTTGGTTAGATTTGTGGTTTGGAAGGTGGCTTTAGGTAGTGAGTTGTAGACATGCGCCTGACCTAAGGCAGTTGCACTGACTTCAGGAAAAAAGTCTTGATCCATCCTTAGGACCTGGTGAGAGGAAGGAAGAAAGGAGACATACTTTTAAACACTTAGTTGAAAATTCTACGAGTTGGCAGTCTACTTAAAGTGAAAGATGATGGAGACAGCCAAAGGCCATCCACTCATGGTGAATAACTGGGCAAGGGGGGGACATCTTCTCAAAGGACAGATTAGACTCCACTGAGCATGTCCTGTGGTGTGGCAGGAGTGGTTGGTGCAGCCTCCAGCCTCAGGAGAGCAGTGAGGGCCAACAGTGTGTAATGAGATTGGAAACATGGCAAGAATGTCTGGAATACCAAGAGTGAGCAGGCACTGACTATGACCAGGGGGAGAGACACCCTTGCGTCCAGCAGACACCGCCTCTCTTGGCAATGACTAGTGTATGTCACCTTCCTGACATCTGGGCTTGGAGATTCCCTGGGGGTGGGAGCTCTTTCTCATTTTATTTAAGCCCCCCACGTATGTAGCCTGGCCTTGTGAACACTGCGCGTGTTCCGCAAGTACCTGTCCCAGGAAACCTGGAGGTACTGGACTGTTGGGACGGCTGACTCTTTGGACCCACGTTACCTTATGTCTTAAATAGAAAACAACAACAACCCCCCAAAACAAACAAACAAGTAAACAAAAAACAGAGCAAACAACAACAACAACAGGATTGTGAAGGTGGATCCAGAGTACAGAAGTGGAACCTTGATGCAGCAAACATTTTGCAAACTAAGGAATAGACACAGGAACACTTGCAGTCACCACCCCATGAGGACCACTGGAAGAAGCAGAAGCAGAGTGGAAATGCCCAGAGCCTGTGCCCTTGTTCTGCCCAAAGTTCCTGCTAGGTTATAAGTCCCTTCCAACTGCCTCTGCATCAGGAGCTCGTGGAGGAAGGCATGCTCAGAATCCGAGCCACGACCTTCTAGACTCTTGTGGTGCCTCACTACTCAAAGACTGTAGCCCAGCAAACCTGCGTCTCCCGTATCTCCTAGGAGTTCGCTTGAGAAGTTTTTCATTTCCCCCCTCTCTTAGACCCAGCCACTTTGGAAACTCTGCAGTCTGAGACTCTGCAATGTCTTAAACTTCCAGTGGATTCCAATGCAGACAGTTCAAGAACTGTTGTTCTTTTTGATCCAAAGTGAACGTGGGCCGTGCCTCAGCCTAAGTGCAGCCACTGCTGCTTCTTGGCTCTGCGGGCTTGAACATTTCTGACTTTGGTTGTAAGAAGTAACTTACTGCTGGCTTAGAAAAAAAAAAAGGAAGCTACAAGCCTCACCCCACCCTACCCCACACGTCCATACACTCACCACCAGTAAACAACAGAGCGGGACCTGGTGACTATCAGGGAATTTCCAAGACCTGACAGGACATGTTTCAAGACGGAGGCTTTGTCTGCTCTGGTCTGTGGAATCCTGAAGCTTGTGCTCCCCACTCCCCTTTCCTTTTCCACTTCATGTGGTGTGTGTGTGTATGTATGTATGTATGTGTATGTGTATGTCTGTGTGTGTCTGCATGTGTGTGTATGTCTCTCTGTGTGTGCATATCTTCATGTGTTTGTCTGCATGTGCATGTGTCTATGTATGTATGTATGTATGTATGTATGTATGTATGTATGTATGTCTCTGTGTGTTTTCATGTGTGTGTATCTGTGTGTCTATCTACATGTGGAGCCCCAAAGTTGATGTCTGGAATCACCTCCAGTAATTTTCCTCTTTTATGTATTGAAGCAATGTTTCTAAATCAACCAGAGGGCTCCCTGAAATGGCTGACCAGCTTGTTCTGGGGACCTCCTATCCCTCTGTTCAGTTCTAGAATTACAGGTGGTTTGCCATGCCACCTGTCATTCACGTGTATTCTGGGTCTGAACTCTGATACTAACACTTGTATGGGATGTGTGTGACAGTCAGAGGACAACTGTGGGACTCCGTTCTCTCCTTCCACCACTTGGACTTGAACTCAGGTCATCATACTTGGTGACAAGTGCTGTTGCGAGTGGAGCCATCTCACTGGCCCAAGTCCCTTCTTTTGAACCCCTTTCCTCACCTGAAAAATGAGAAATGACTCTTATGCAGTCATCTAAGAAGTCCCTAGAGAGTCCACACTGCATGGAGGGGTGTCATTTATCAATGACAAACGGAAAAGACCTCTGCCAAGTGGGAATTTTCATCCCTGGGAAAACCGGCCATCAATAGGCACACGAGTTAAATAAATAAGACATAAATTTGAAACGCTTGTGAAGCAATCAGACAGGCTATGAGATGGAGACGGGCAGTGTGTGTATGTGTGTGTGTGTGTGTGTGTGTGTGTGTGTGTGTGTGTGTGCACACACATGCTCTATATGGGCCCCAGAGAAGGCCTAACCAGGAAATGACAGTCACCATATCTCTAGCAGAGGAGGAGCAAGTGCTATGGTGAGTGAAGTCACAGTGAGTCAATCTTTGGGAAGGAGTGGCTCTAGGCACGACCCGGGTGCCGGGTCTGAGGACAGGGCAGGTCCTGTGTCCTCAAGGTCGGGGGGGGGCAGGCAAGGTTGGGGAGCTGACACCAGTTTGTGGGCTTAGTGGATCTGGCAGGGGTGCTTGGACTTTAGGTGTGAGAGAGGCCACTTCCAACTGTGTAAAGCAAGGGATGCTTCTCTGGAGGGTGGCTGACTGACGTGGAGCTGGGTGGGAGGTCTGGGATGGGGTTGAGTAGAGGCAGAGGTGAGGTGGAGAAGAGAGCTAGGGTAGAGGATGGAGAGGATCGGGAGGTGCTTCTGAGGAAAGAAGTTGGTTGGGGTGAGAGGAGGGAAGAGCTTGGGTGGAGGAGTGGGCTGGGTTTCTTGTATGAGTTAGAGGGAGTTGGAATCCAGGTGAGAGAAAGGATGGCTTTGGACCAGACCCATCTCTTGCTCATTTAAAAATTACTGAGAATTCTGGTCCCTTTATCCAGGAAAAATGATTATACAGTGGTCTTACCTTATCCTAAGGGCACATATCCAACACCTCCAGCAGATGCCGAAAAACACAGAACCGATCTCTATTTACACCATGAGTTAGCAAATACGTACGAACCTGTGCCCACGACACAGTTTAATTTGTATATTAGGCATAGGAAGATGTGAGCAACAGCGAGTAATAAAGTAGAACAATTACAACAGTATACTGTAATCAATGTGTGTGAATATGGCTTTTCCCTTTCAAAATATCATTTTGTTTTTAGACAGAATTTGACTATGTAATTAGCATAGGCTGGTCTTGAACACGAAGTGATCCTCCTGCCTCTGCCTCTAATTATTGAGATTACAGATTCATGGTTTTACCACCCACATATACACGTGTGTGTGTGTGTGTGTGTGTGTATGTGTGTGTGTGGTGTGTGTGTGTGTCTGTGTGTGTATGTTTGTCTGTGTGTGTGTGTGTGGTGTGTGTCTGTGTGTGTGTGTGTCTGTGTGTGTATGTTTGTCTGTGTGTGTCTGTGTGGTGTGTGTGTGTGTCTGTGTATGTTTGTCTGTGTGTGTCTGTGTGTGTGGTGTGTGTGTGTGTGTGTGTGTGTGTGTGTGTGTGTGTAACATATGTGGTTGGCGGTATTCGTTTATCATTGTTTTAGCGACCAGCTCTTGCTCTGTACCTCAAGGTAGCACTGAAACCTCCTGCCTCAGCTTCTTAAGTTCAAAATACATGAGTGTGCTACACTCACCCATCCTTTTTCCTCTCAATTGCAGTTACCCTTGGGTGGCTGAGATCAGGGATGTAGGAACCACAGGTCAGAGCCGGTGACTGTGCATAGTTATCTACAAGGCCGAGAATGACTTCAGGGAAACTCACCGTGTTAATTCTCAGGCACCTTGGGGCTGGAACTGTGGGGTGATGATTTCTCTGGGCCCCTTCCCATAGACTGGGCCAGCTCCTCTGCCCATCTCTGCTCTGGTGGTCCACCCTCTACCCTAGCTCTCTTCTCTACTTCATCTCTGTCTCTACCCAACCCCAGCCCAGCCCTCCCACTCAGGCTCATGTCAGACAGGCAGGCACCAAGGCGAGAGGTCGGGAGGTGGTGGTGGAGAGGAGAGCTGGGGTGTTGGGGTGGAGGTGGAGACTTGGCTTTGGAGAGAGCTGCAGGAACATGGAACCTTGGAATCTGCTGAGCCTTGATCTTGGGTTCCCTCTAGAGCCCAGCTAGCCCTCTGCTTTCTGAAGAGAGCACAAAGTGTTGACTTGCAGGCATCACACAACAGCTTAATTTAGACTCTTAGGTCAGGTAGACTGTAGGTTCTACAGGGGAAGGAAAAATCAGTTCTTGGGTAGGGGTAGAGTGAGGGAGAAAAAAATCTGAAAGCCTACAGTGCTGTGTCACCTTCCGGAGGACATCAGCACGAGCGGTCAGGAGACCTGTGGCAGTAAGTTTCTGAACGGCAAATACTGAAGCCAAAGGCACTTCTTCAAGGAGTATAATGCCAAAAAGCCTTTAAAATGCCAGTTTGTCAGGGCAGATGGCACCTGCTGTCATCCCAGCACTGAGGAGCCTGAAGAGGGAGGCTTGTGAGTTTGATATCCCAGGCTGTTCAAAAACAATACTAATAAAGACTAAAAAGAGAAAGCGAAAAGTGCTGATGTAGCCCGGTGAGCTTTTTTTTTTTCCTGCTGAGAGAGAAGGGTTAAATCAGGAGAACAGTCGAAGCCTCTACTGTTTTGATAGGTTAATTTATCAGATACACTGGCAGCAAACCGTTCCACTCTACCCTTCGACGTGATCGTGGTCTGGGGTCCACTTTGTTAAACTCCCAATACAGCAAACAGCTCACTAATTTAGTGAAGAAGCAGAGCGTCTCTGAGGCTTCCTTTTGCCCTGATAAACACTGCAACTCACCCCCTTTGCCCCTGACAAGGAATACCACGCCGTCCACCAACCTCCTGATACTGACCAAAAGGGAAGGTTTTTGTTTTTAGATTGATTTATTTATTTTATGTATATGCGTTCACTGTAGCTGACATCAGACACAGCAGGAGAGGGCATCAAATCCCATTAAAGATGGTTGTGAACCACCACGCGGTTGCTCAGAACTGAACTCAGGACCTCTGGAAGGGCTGTCAGTGGTCCTAACTAGTTAGTCTTTCAATCCCCAGATTCCAGATGAGGAAAACTGAGACTCATAAAAGGTTAATGACTCACAAACTTAGGCAAGTGCCTGGCCTTGACTTGACATTCAACTCTTTTGATCCCTAGTTCAGAACCTTGCCCAAGATCCATCGAGGAGATGAGAGAGGTAACCCAGGAACTCAGGCAGGGCCCTGTGATGAGAAACTATCCTTTATCCCTTGACAAAGCACAGAAGGATGTGGATCAGGGCATTTTTCTTCTGATGCTCTGTGGGGAGGTCCCTGGAATGGCTGTGGCCTCGTTGTGTGGCCTAGTTACTACAGTCCTGGGATGTTAGACTGTTACTGCTGTGTAAGCTGACAAAGCCCTTACACCGTGTTCAGGTTTAAACTACTCTTGCCTCCAGTCTCCTTTGGAGAGCCAGGATCTCCTCCTTATCTCCATTGCTTGTACAAGGCGGGCAGGAAAATAACTAAGGGGCAGGGGATAGATAAGGGAAGGCGGAGATGGGGAGCCACAAGCGTACCTTGGTGTTTTTTGGAATGTCTCGTTCCATTGCCCTGGAATTGCTTGGCTGGTCTAGCTTCTAAATGAATATAGCATGTGAACGGTGCCTGACAATGACAGGTATCACATAAATGGCAGCTGTGACTATTCAAAGCCTTTTCCACCTTGACTCCTAGGGGTCCACCTACCACCGATGATGTCTAGATCCTGATACATTTGCACCACCTTCTATAAACAAGATGGCAAGAGAGAGATTGGCTTCATCTCCAAGCCCATGAGGAGTAAGGCCCCTTCTGGCCCAAAGATGGGGAACATCACTACAGAAAACTCCTCACTACCTTGCCCCATTGACCACACCATCCACCAGACACTGGCCCCAGTGGTCTATGTGACCGTGCTGGTGGTGGGCTTCCCGGCCAACTGCCTATCCCTCTACTTTGGGTACTTGCAGATCAAGGCCCGAAATGAGCTGGGAGTGTACCTGTGTAACCTGACCATTGCAGACCTATTCTATATCTGTTCGCTCCCCTTCTGGCTGCAGTACGTACTCCAGCATGACAACTGGTCCCACGGTGACCTATCCTGCCAGGTGTGTGGCATCCTCCTCTATGAGAACATTTACATCAGCGTGGGCTTCCTCTGCTGTATCTCCATCGACCGCTACCTGGCTGTGGCCCACCCCTTCCGCTTCCACCAGTTCCGCACCCTGAAGGCAGCCGTGGGTGTCAGTGTGCTCATCTGGGCCAAGGAGCTGCTGACCAGCATCTACTTCCTCAAGCACAAGGAGGTCATCGAAGACGAGGACCGGCACCGAGTCTGCTTTGAGCATTACCCTATCCAGGCGTGGCAGCGTGGCATCAACTACTACCGTTTCCTGGTGGGCTTTCTCTTTCCCATCTGCCTGCTGCTGGCCTCCTACCAGGGCATCCTGCGGGCTGTGCGCCGCAGCCATGGCACCCAGAAGAGCCGCAAGGACCAGATTCAGCGGCTGGTGCTCAGCACCGTGGTCATCTTCCTGGCTTGCTTCCTGCCCTACCACGTGCTGCTGCTGGTGCGCAGCCTCTGGGAGAGCAGCTGTGACTTTGCCAAGAGCATCTTCAACATCTATCACTTCTCCCTCCTCCTCACCAGCTTCAACTGTGTAGCTGACCCGGTGCTGTACTGCTTTGTCAGTGAGACCACTCACAGGGACCTAGCCCGCCTCCGAGGAGCCTGCCTAGCCTTCCTTACCTGCTCTAGGACAAGCAGGGCCAGGGAGGCCTACCCTCTGGGTGCCCCTGAGGCCTCTGGGAAAAGTGGGGCCCAGGGCGAGGAGCCTGAATTGTTAACCAAGCTCCACTCAGCCTTCCAGACCCCTAACTCACTGGGATTGGGAGGGCCCCCCACAGTTGGCTTGGCCTAGCTTGAGTCATATGTGTGTGAGCTTCCACCGACAGGCCTTGTGGTCTGGAGCTTGCATGGTGGCTGTCTCCCATTTTGTCATGAATAGGTGCCTCGCTCTTCAGGAAGGAACCATGGTCTTGGGCCCCAGCCAGGTCACTCTGGCCCACTGGAAGTTTGCTCTGTGTGCTGAACCTGGGCACTGCTGACTGCATGAGTGAGCCCTGTCTCCCTCCATGTTCTCTGCAGCTGCCTGGGCTACAGATGGGTGGGAGTCAGAATTGTCACTTCCAGGAGGTTTGCAAAGAGCAGCGGGCCTGGGGGTGTGGAGAGGAGTGTAGGGACCTGGGTGCTCGTTCACCTGCAAGCTTTCCCTGTTGTCACAGATGATACCAGCCCAAATATGCTGTGGTCTTGTGTGACATAGGAAGCTGTGTTGTGACCATCAGTACTGAGCTCGCCTCTAAACTAGTGTGGACCAGAAGACTGGTTAAGGTGAAGACTAGGGCGGGGTTGGGGCACCGATATTGGTGACCCAGGGATAAGAGCAGAGAGGCAGTCAGGGAAGAAGCCCCAGCGCCAGACACATCTCACTTTACAGGGCTTATGGAACAGATTCCCCAACCCCTAAGGGCTGATGGGAAAAAATCCCCAGGGCTCCTCGGAGAGATGCCAGGGGCCCTTTAAGATGCCATACTAAAGCTTAATAAAAAGGCTTAGGCCTGAAGCTGTGTCCCTAGCCAAATTCCTAGCACAGGCTTTTCCTAATTAGCTTTTTTTGTGTGTCCATCTGGCCAAAGTGCGGGACCCGAGAGCCTGAGGGAAAAGAGAGAGGGAGAATATGAAAATGACAGAGTGTCCAGGACAACTGTGTGCTAAGACACTGATGCCAGGGTCATGTGACTGCTGCCAGTAACCCCTACCCTTCTCCACATGCACCTTCAAGAGGAGTAAACAGTTTCCCAGAATTCCTAGTTCCAATAAACTAACAACACACATACACATGACTGCGTCTCTTGACTGCAGGTTTGGCTCAAGCTCCATTTTGGTGTAGGAGAGTTGGCAGGAATAACTGCATGCCAGAGAGACCTACACCTACCCCAGCCTAGATCCGTGTGGGGCAATGGTAATAGCTAAGTGTTCTGTACCTCTTTGTCCCACAGTATTTCCCCGTTTGACCTGAAATTCTGGATTCGCACTGGCTTGGAGTGGATCAAGCTAAGCCCAGCTCCCCTTACCAAGGAGAGCTGTATTTTTGTGTTGTCTTCTCTCTTACGCCAAGTATCCCTGTGTTGCACTGTGAGATGGGTTTATGTAGTGACTTCAATCTGCCAATAAAACAAAGTAACCAATCACAGCAGAGTGTGTGCAGTCCTTATAGGCAGTGACTCCGCCCACACCAGGAAGATCCAATGTGTCCTGGAAAGACCCCCAAATAGAGAGACTCATGGGCAAGTTGGGGGCTGCCCTTGAGTGCCTAACAAGCAGTCAAGCCCAAGCCACAGAGGACAGTAGGGTTTTGTCTTCTGCCTTGTGGCAAGGCCCATACATCTGTGCAGCATGTCACAAATCCACCCTGGATGCATCTGTGCATGGTGCTGTTGCAAATCCATCCTGGGAGGGGCTGGGGATTTAGCTCAGTGGTAGAGCGCTTACCTAGGAAGCGCAAGGCCCTGGGTTCGGTCCCCAGCTCCGAAAAAAAAAAAAAAAAAAAAAAAAAAAAAAAGAGCAAATCCATCCTGGGACTTTTAAGGACAATGCCCAGCCTTGTGGTTTAACGAATGCCACTCCCTCTGTCTTTGACCACATGGGGCTCTGTGTATCGAGTAGCTTCCCCCTCACTCCAGCAAGGGTGAGCCCCCATCAGACCAGAAGAAGGGCCTCTTGCATTCATCTCTGGCATTTCCCCAGAGCCAACTGGTTTTGTTTGGAGCCGCCGGGGCATCCTCTCAAGAGTGGCAGACTTCGGGGTTGGGGATTTAGCTCAGTGGTAGAGCGCTTGCCTAGGAAGCGCAAGGCCCTGGGTTCAGTCCTCAGCTCCGAATAAAAAGAACCAAAAAAAAAAAGAGAGTGGCAGACTTCGTGTTTATCACTAAGGGTTGCCCACATCCTATTGAAGCATAAATTTGATTTTGACCACTTAATCCCTCTGTGGATCAGGCTCCTGGAGTCCCAGAGTGTTGTGCAAGAATGGATCTTTCTTCCAAACAGACTAAGCAAGAATATTACTAAGGATTAATCCTGCTTTCTCTCCTAAGAGAAAGGCGGGGAGCAAAAGTCCATCTGGTTTGGACTGAAGGTGACAGAAGCCATTAAAATTCCTTTTCCACTCCCCAGTGTTGCTTAGTAAGACGAGGACTCATCTTCCTGTTTACATACACTGGGCCGTGGGGTGGCCCGAAAGGAGTAGGAGAACGCTTCAGCACAAAATATAGCTCCATCTGTTGCTTTCTGCCAGCTCGTGTGTTCTAGAGAAAGCCAGAATCTGACTCAACTGCTTTATGCATCTGGAGGTGGAGTCACCATCCCTGGAATTCATCTGGTCTCACTGTCCAGGGCTCTTGGGGGGAAATGGTGAGATCTCAGCTCCGTTCCCTTTCAGTTAGCAACTATCCTAGGAAATACCACTCTGTGAGATACTCCCTATCTGTGCTGGAGTATACCAGAGAGGTCCCAATACCCAAATTCCTCACTGCAAAGAACCTCTTCTGGGTCCCTCAGTCCAGTCGCTCCCACAGACACCAGTAGTGGAAGCTAAGTCATTGCTCTGCAGACAAGCCATTCCAGGGGCATCTTAAATTCTAAGGACTCCAATGAGGAATCACTTTATCTGCCGTCTCTCATAAGGCATAACCCTCGGGGATGGTTGTTTAGAGACATTTCTCAATAATTCTTCTAACTCACATTAGGCAAGGGAGATTCTATTGGAGCAGCTAGTGACACACATCACAATGCTGCAGAACAAGGGAGGTAAGAGCGTATCTCATGGTCAGTCCTGGGAACAATCCCTAGTCCCATATAATAATGAAATGGCAGACAGAAGTGGCCGATACAAGTTTATTTTATGTTTATAAGATGTCCAATGATAAGGGTCTAGGGTGGTGGCTCAGTTGGGAAAGTGCTTTCTGTGTAAGCATGGAGCTTGAGTCCAATTTCTAGAACCCACATTAAAAAAAAAAAAAAAAAAGAAAAAGAAAGCCAGCACTTAGTAGACAGGGGCGGATGTATCTTAGTGAGTTTGAGGCCAACCTGGTCTACATAGTAATTCCAGGACAGTCAGAGCTACATAGTGAGACCCAAAACATAGTGAATCTCAAAACAACAGCAGCAAACTAAAAAACGCACAAAACAACAACAAAAAACCAGTCAGGCTCTGATGCTTACGCCTATAATGTCAGGTCTGGAGAGGTAGAGACAGATTCCAAGGGTTTGCCAGCCGGTCAGTCTGTCAGTCTAGCTCAATCAGTGAACTCCAGGTCCAGAGAAAGACCCGTGCTCAAAAGAGGAAGTAGAGAAGCATTAGGGAAGGCATCCACCCAACGCCAACATTCGCTCTCCATACTCGTGTGTCTGTACCCACACTTACACACGCATTCTCGTGCATGAGTGAGTGCGCGCGCGCACACACATACACACACATACACTCACACACACATGCACACACACACTCACACACACATACACTCACACACACATGCACACACACACACTCACACACACACACTCACACACACACACATACACACAATTTTCTTAAAAGTCCAGTGAGCAGCTGCTTTCTGAAAGGTGATTTTCCCAAGTGATGTCAGGGATTCAAAACCCTTCCTCGAACCGATTCTGTTACTATAAAGAATGGTAGAGACACGTCACTGTCTCCTCCCTGAAGAGTTAATTCAGCTGCGAGGTTCGGGAAGATGGGACCTCTCCTAGGAAGATGTACCCATCTTACCCTGCGCTAAAAAGATAACCACAATAATTATCCATTTATCAAAATACTGTACTTTATCCTTCCTGTAATTCCTGCCTCCTAGCACAGTCTGTAAGAGCAGCCCTGAGGTTCAACTGGCTCTGCTCACCCTTCTGTGTCCTCTCTCAGAAAGAAACAACTTTCCCTTTTTCTTTTATTCTGTTTCTTTCTTGCAGAGGCTGACCAGAACCTATGCATTACTTTCCTGGTACCTTAGGCTTCCTCCTTACTAGTTTCCCTCTTGTCTTGCCCATATCCCCTTCTGGGCACCTGCTGAGAGTCACAGATGTCCTGCCGTGGACTTTCCTTTTAAGCTCCAATACAATCATCTTCAAGCGTCCATTTGAGTCCATTCTTAAATTACTTTATCAATAAAACTAAGAACCCTAAGAAGGAACTCCAATTTCCCTGGCAGCATCTGGCAACCATAAAGGGATACCCCAGAATTTTCTAGTAGCAGTCCCATAATCACAGGATTCCCCCTGCCCATCTACAAAGGTAGGAGAAGTGTAAAGAGAATGCCACATGCAATTATGGCCAAGGGTTGAAGTGTTTGATAGCCTCATTACTCATATTCCATTAGCCTGATCCTGGTCACATGAGCCCCAGCTACAAGGGAGGCTGGGGAATGTAGTTTTTTCTAGGTGACAAGACAAGGAGAGACGAAATTGGTGAACATCTGGCCAATCTGTCCGACAGTTCAAATCACCTCTGCTTAGATCTTAAGCTGTCATCCAATCTGAACAAAATCTACTTCCTCAAATGTGGCACCCGGATCAGAACCTACATGATGTCATCTACCTTGCCCCAAGGACCATATTGCTTCGCTTTTGTACTTCTGGGAAGCACATCACATCACTGATGGAGAGAACATACAATTTGCTAATAAGCCACACATTCTCCATCCTGTGTACAGAGGAATGAACTTCAAGAGGCCAGCAGAAGCCATGTATAATGGGCAGGAAGTAGCAGATAGAATGGGCTGGGCCAGCTTGGGGTTGGCAGCTAATGGGAAGCAAGAGGTGACCTCAGAGGAATGCCTTTCCTAGCTGAGCAACAGGGTGTCAGCTGTGCAGAGGACATCCAGGGATAAGGAGCTGGCACACTTGTATAGCAAGAGCATGTTACCCCAGTAGGCCACATCACCAGCTTGCTTGTGAATACCAACTGTACGTCCTACGTACTATTTCCACAGCATACTGAAAAATCCACAGATTCCATTTGCTCAGCAATGGCTGAAACCAGGCTATCTGTCACCCGTGACACCAAAGTTCCCTCCCAGCCTTCTCTTGTTCTTCTTACTGACCTCTGACAGTGGTAGCCATCGCAGACATAAACACAGACATTTCTCCTGAGAACAGACAAGACTAGAACAGGCTTGAGTGGGAATCACAGTGTGGAATGAAAACATTTGAAAACAGGATCCTGGAAAGCAGAGCCCCAACAGCCCTTGAGATGGACATCAGGAAGGGGTACCCCACACTCCTTTGTACCTCAGCCTCAGCATAAATGCTGAGTCTGCATCCACCCATAGGCCACAGCATTTGCACTCTTTCCCAGGATGTACTATGTCCCACTCAGAGCCTGCCTTCTCTGAACTTAGCTGGGCCCTAGCCTTTTTCTTAAAGAAGCTCAACCATCTCCCCATACATTTCTTCCCACAGCAAGCATAACTTGTAGCACGTTACCCCTCAGCCTGTTCAGTGTCAGAGTAGAATTCTGCTATTACTATGCCAAAAGCCAAATCTATGAATATCTTCTTCAAAACATGAATCATAAGACTGTTGGCAGCTTTTCCACAATGTTGGTAGTATTGTAGTTATCTATTTTTTTTTAATTATCAGGGTATCCTCTTTATCAGAGTCCCTCCTGCTGTGGAATTTGTAATGAACAAAAATGATAAAAATGAAGAGACCTGGGCAGTGAGGTTGTAGCGCCAAGATGTGTTTGCTCAGCTGTGAAGTCTCGGGTGGAGGACTGGCCCTCATTTTGAGCGTCTTCCACAGCTCGAGCTGGGCCCCTGCAAGTGTGAACTCTGCAGGCATGAATCCTGACCAGAAGAGCAAACAGAGAACAGACACTAGAAGTGCATACTAAAGACTTTTCTCTTTACACTTACGCTTTATTGGAGTGTAAAATCTATACCATGTGCTCCTTCACAACGAAGGCCCCTTGAAGAACCACACCAGACACATGTAAAGACATGAAACAACGCTTAGTAGGCTCCGGTCCCACATGAGATGTCATCATGATGTCGGGACTAAGAGTATAATGGGGCCTGGTCAGTGGCTCAGTTTCTGATTTTGTTGAGAAATGTAGGTTTGGAGGTTGTGAAAAATGAGGATGAACTCATGTGCCTGAGCCCTGGGGAGGTCTGACTCACCTTTGGGCTCTACTGGCAAATATGGCATCCTTCCCCACAAAGAGGGCAGAGAGTTTGACTAGGTGTAGGACTAAGCAGACAGGAAGTTTGTGTAAGAAATATCAGGGTGAATGGGGGCGAGGGACTGTGGGATGTGATGGCTGGAGGGATCTTGTAGGAGATCTCTTCAAACAGTAAATGTATGACTATTAGGAAAAAAAGTATTGCAAAGATATAACTGTTTTGCTGGTGGTAATGAGTACATGCCCCAGTGTTTCAACCCAACACTCTGTGTGTGGCTCTATCCTTCTGTCCTTCCTTAATTAGCCCAGGTCATGGTGATACTTTTTTTTTTTTAAAGATAGGATTTCTTTGTGTAGCTCTGGCTGCCCTGGAACTCACTCTGTAGACCAGGCTGTACTCAATTCAGAGATCCAGCTGCCTCTGCCTCCCGAGTGCTGGGATTAAAGGTGCGTGCCACCACCTCCCCTAGGTCTGCTCTTCCGTTAACTGTTCCAGAATTATCTCTCAAGGGAAGGGCAGAAAGAGTCTCCGGGCAGACCACAGGGTGGCCTGAAGGAGCCAGGATGAAGGGCAGTTAGAGCAATCCCTCTACCCAAAGGCTGGCATCGGGCAGGGACTTTGCATACAAACGAGGCTGGTCACATGGGCACTGTGGTGACATCCACCAGCTTCTGGATCATCTCAGCGTGGACACCATGGAAAGGCAACCCATCCACTTCCATGCCCACGATGCCCGAGACTCCACTTCGAACTTGGTTCTGTACCAGGATGCCCAACATTTTTTCTTCCTGGGAGGAAAAACAGAGATGAGGAAGAGACAGAAGATGTATAGGGAGAGGGAGGAAGAAATGTATAAGTCTCTGAGTACAAAAGAAGCTTTGGGCTTGAGATCTCTCTGTTTCTCTATATCTCTCTCTTTTTTCTTTCTTTCTTTTCCTCTCTCCTCCTTTTCAATCAGGGCCTCTGTAACCTGGTTGTCCTGGAAGTCAATATGTAGACCAGGCTGGCCTCACACTCTTAAACATTCACCTGCCTCTGCCCTTCAAGCGCTGGGCTTAAAGGTGTGAGGCACCACACCCAGGAATGTGCCTCTTTTTAATAAGTAAAATTTGCAATAAAATATTAATTCACTGGAAAGCTACTCATGAAAATCAAAATCAAGAGCTGGATGTGATGTCATCTCAGTACTCGAGGGGCTGGGGCAGGAGGATTACAGTCAGCTTGAGACCAGCCTGGGTTATACAGTGGGCTCCAGGACACTCTGGCCTACAAAGTGAGAAGTCTTTACCTCTCTGTCTTGGAGACCTCATCTGTCAGCTGGGTTCATTGCTGACACTGGTGACAGTATTGCTTTCAGAAGCTGTTGTGAGAACTAAATGAGACACAGGAAGTAAAGCATCCAGCTCTTATCACACAATAGGAATTAGGCTGGTTGTCAACACAGTGGGGAAAGCCCAGAGCTTGCTGGGTAAGGCAGAAGGGCTGGTCCTGTCTCAAACAAAAGTGAAGCATTGAAACAGATCAGCTGTTTCTTCCGGCCTTACCTTCCTGTGACCATATTTCATGCCCTGGATAGAGGCACTTGTGGTCCTAACACACACTGGAGATGGAATCCTCCCACTAAGCCAGCCCCAGCCATGGATGAGCTCCATGAATCTGACTGGAGGCCCCTCCTGAGACCCCATTGTTAGCCCCCTGAGGGGGTGGGTGCTAGTTTGATTTCTACTGCTAAATGCAGTGATTAAAACAATGTGATGGAGGAAAAGGTTTGCTTCAGCTTACAACTCTCCCTCAGGTTACACTCTGTCACAGAAGGAAGTCTCGGGACAGGAACTCAAGGCAGGAACCTGGAGGCAGGAACGGAAGCAGAGACCTTGGCCCATGAGAGGCCAGCCATCTTCAACCCAGGAAGTGCATCCACCATGGCACTGACTCTGAGGCACCTTCTGTGGTGGACTTCCCTGCTTCTAAGACCGGGAGAACTAAGAACAAACTGGGCCTCCCAGGCTATGGTATTTTGCCATAGCAGCCTACACTGACTAAGACACAGGGCAACTATCAAAGGACATTAAGGCCAAGGACTAAGCAGAGCGAAGGGCCTTGTTTGGGCTCACCCAAAACTTCACATAATTGTGGTGGGGAGCTGGGGAGCTGGCTCAGGTGGTAAAGTGCTTGCCACGGAATTATGACACCCCAATCCCCAGCATTCACGTAAAGTCTGGGAAAACAGAGACAGGGCAACCCTGGGATTCGCTGGCTAGTTAGTGAGAAACCCTGTCTCAGAAAATAGGAGGGGAGAGCCTCTTGTCTCTACATATGTGAGTACACATGCAAGTGTACCACAGACATGCACACACACACACACACACACACACACACACACACACACACACACGGGGAAGTGCTGCCAGGAAACTGGGGTGGTCTCTCTGTTCTGCCCCTTGGTGAAGGCGGATGCTCCCCCTGTGAGAGGGGGAGGGATCCAAGTACATTTCCACACAACTCATTTTCAAGAGCCTTTGGCAGGGGGTCCCCAGCCCAGACAGGCATCTCCCACCCTTTGTGTGGACTGGACTCTCCCACTCCTCTTCCCCCTTGCCCATATCCTTTCTTTACAAGACAATACTGTGGTACCACAGAGCCATCTCCTCCCAGCACACTGCCTGCCCTTTCTCTTCTCATCCTTCTGGGACATGGAGAGAGCTATGGAGTCCTCAGAATGAGTGTAAACAGCTAACAGGTCAGGAACTGGCTGGCATTTCAGCCTCTAAGACCCAGGGGGACCAACTGGGCCAACTGCCACTGCCAGTGAATTTCCAGGAAGGACCACACCATCTTCTAGAAGACCAAGTGGAGGGGGCAGCTCCTCTGGGGCTGGAGCAGAGCTGAGGGCTGTGCCCAGGATGTAGCAAACAATGAGGCAGGAGAGGAAGGAGGACTAAAGTAAGGCATGGTGGGCAGGCCTTGAGGACGGAGTGGAGGTAGATGGGGAAGAGGCCCTGGGGTAACTTCTGGGCTAATGGGCTGATGTCTATGGAAAATAATTCTTTTAAAGCAAATTAGATTTTTTTTTTAAAAAATAAAACTAAGTTGGAAACTGGGGGGTACCTTATAGTTCTAGGTATTCAGGAAGTGGAAGTTGAGGCAAAAATTGCTTGAGCCAGGATTTCAGCCTAAACTGAGGGGGTGGTGGTAGGGGTGATGGTGGGTGGAGACCTTCCATCTGGGCTCCCTTGTCACTGTGTTCCCTACCCAGGCTCCTTCCCCAGCGGCCCCATCTGACTGTTCATTGTTTCCCAGAACAAGCCTGGGTCTGGCCCCCAGAAGGGGCTCAGCAAATGTGGCTCTGCTTGAAAAACATGCTTTTCCATTTCCTCCTGGAGAACAGGGCATTGTTAGTACACTCCCGAAAGGCTGAGTATCCACGCCAAGAGGAGAATTTTTCCATCCCTGGAGGCTGAGTGTGGGGCTGTGGGGGTTGTCTGGGCGGGTTCACACTTTGTGTTTGTGTGAATCAGAAGTCATGTGAGAGGCTGCCCCCCATGTTTTCCAGTTCAAATGCAGGAAGCATAAAGAAAGACCAGTTAGCCCTCTGGGTCACCCAGGGAGGACTAGACCGTTTCCCCCATGAAAATGCCACTTGGGTCTCACACCCACCACTCCCCCAGGTCCCAGCATTCTCAGGAGCTGAGAGACTTCTGGGCCATCTGAGGTGAGCCTCAAGTCTGGATCTCAGAGACTCCAACTCCTATTTTAGTTCTGTCTCTTATGGGTGGTCTTGGCAAGACTAACACCTACAGCCTACCAGCTCCCTCCACAATGGAAAAATAACACCAAGCCAGAGAGGTACCAAATTCACCAGGAAGGAGGCCAGAGGGACTGCACAAAACAGCAGGAAGAAAAAGAAAAGCAGTTATAAAGGCCTCTAAATATAGGGGATTGTCTGGAATGGGGGGAGGGTCATGGCTGGGAGACATCACAATTGTCTGTCCCTTGTTAAAACTAATACACAGCCCTAGACTCTGACCCAGTCAGTAACCAGCAGGTCTCCAGGTATCTACACTTCAGAGAACTGGTGTGGAATTGCACTCATTGACCAGCCTTAGACCTCCCAAGTCAGGAGCCAGGAAGACAGGCTTAGCACTGAGTCTAACGGGCAACTTCCAAGTTGTTCTCTCTTCTTGCTTTTGATTGAGGACATGAGCTCTCAGCTTCCTGCTCCAACCACCGTGCCTGTAGCTTGCCGCCATGCTCCCCTGCTGTGATGGGCTCCTATCTCTCCAGAACCGTGAGCCAAGGCAAATGTCTTCCTCTGTAAGTTACCTGGTCATGGCTTTTTGTCACAGGAACAGAAAAGTAACTAATACACTACCCAGGGTTCTGGACCAACGTACTGGGCTTCAGAATCTCCATGAGGCTTCCCAGCAAGAAGCTAATACATCATCTGTGTCCTGTAAGTCCCGCCCACCAGCTGCTTCTCAGGAAGGGCACATCTCACCCCTTCAAGAAGCACCCAGTGGGGAGAGGTTTGGGGTTGGAATTGGTGCTGGTTAACAGGATGGCTCCAGGAAAGATGGCCATATATATATATATATATATATATAAATGACTTTGAAGGCAGATTTAGGGGCTCCTGGGACCTCTCCTGTGGATCTCAGGCTCAACCTGACATCCATTACACCGGTGCCTACAATCCTCTAACTAGAAGCCATCTTATACAGCTGGGGTCAAACTGAGTCTTTGTTCACGTTTTTTTTTCCCACCTGGAATTCACTCCCTCCACCCCCTCCAAATTGGATAGATTCCTTCTATCACAGAATTTTTTCCCCCATCTGATCTGTTCCATACTTTCAGCAAGTGTGTCACCCAAGGTCCTTTTTAGTACCCTGACTAAGCTGTCATCTGTGTGACAAGAACAGGAAGGACTCCCAACCCCACTCCTGACCTCAACTTGGACAATGGATTCTGTGGGTCAGGCGTTTCTTTCCTACAACAGTGCTGACTGTCCTTACTTTACAAAGACTCAGTCTTTGAGAGGGAAAAGCAATCTGCCGAAAAGAGTCAAACTAGAAAGGAAAGGATCTTTCCAAACAGGTCTTACAATGGGACCAGAAGTAGATCAAAGGATTGTCTGATTCTGTGGCTCAGCCTGATCCAGCAGGGAGACATTCCCTCAATGCCTGCTTTGGGTGGCATGGTGGGTGATGTGGTCGTATGGCTTGGGGCCCTCAGCCTGCTTGGTTCTCATCCGGTAAGGAAGTTGCTTGTTGGCCAGTGGCTTGCTGCTTTAGTGTATTACCTTAGCGACAGACGGCAGGGCCTGAATCCAGCTTTGTTCCCCTGCTTCCCCGGAAGGTCCAGTTGCCCTCCTCAGGTAACGCTCATGGACTGGGCATGAGTTCAGAATGTATAGTGCACAGGCCAGGGCATAGCCTCCCCAGTTAGAAACACCTAGAATGCAAAACGAAGAAAGTTCTGTCATAGAACTGTCAAGATCCCAGAGTCCATTGGTCTCCCTCCAAGCAACCGGTGCCACCTCAGAGCACAGGCAAGAGCAGCAGGCACCGGGGCTACCTAGGGACTTGTTGCAAGTTCTTGGGCCCCCAGGCCAGACCTTCTCAATCAGAATTTCTGCAAGATTGCTGGGGCGAAGGTGCATTTTAGGGAGCCCTATAGGTATGCTTGATTCAAGCTACAGTTTGAGAGCTATTGCTTGAAGCTATTAGGGCTACAACCTGTTAGTGGCTGTTATAGGAAAAGATACAGCCAGCAGAGAAAGTCATCCCAGAATTCCCCACATTAAAGCACTAGGCCAATCTCAACCCCTCATCTACTGTGTGGCCTTCCCCCTGGGGCATAGAGCAGGCAGCCTGTCAAGAGAGGATTGTCACTTCTCTGTGCAGAAGACCATTCACCCTCAGAGCTCCTTCCCTAGTCTGTCAGCCAGGCCCCGGGCCCGTTCCCCATAGTAGAGTATACTCTTTGATACCTGCTTGAGTTCTCAGTCCTCTCAAAGACTGCATCATCATTAAGAAAGAGAGGGGGAGGGGTTGGGGATTTAGCTCAGTGGTAGAGCGCTTGCCTAGCAAGTGCAAGACCCTGGGTTCGGTCCCCAGCTCCAAAAAAAAGAAAAAGAAAAAAAAAAAAAGAAAAGAAAAGAAAAAAAGAAAGAGAGGGGGATAAGACAGCTCGGTGGGTAGAGGTTTTGACTGCCAAGCTTGGTGACCCCTATACAGTGGAGGGAGAGAACTGATTCCTGCAAGTTGTCCTTTGACACACACACACACACACACACACACACACACACACACACACACACACAAATAGATTAATATCTCTTTTTAAGGAAGAGGGTCATCCCGACTGAAGAGAGAGGCTTGCACATAGCCAGCCTCAGATAAGATGAACATCAATGAGACGCTTGCAAAGGATTATGGGATCACTAAAGAGAGACCAGTTATTCTGTCAGGAAAAACGTCACAGAAAAGAGTCATTTCATATGGGTTTTACGGTCTGGGTAGAGTTCAGCTGGAGAAAGATTAGCGCTGTGCAGTGGGAGGAGCTAGGTAAACACACACAACTCCCAGTGAGTACAAAGGGACACAGCCAAACACACCAGTGAAGACTACCCGGCGGCTCTCAGATTGTGTTTCAGTGGTTCTAAGATGTCATAGTTACCTCTGTAGCTCTGAAATTGGCAAATGTCTATATCTATGGTCAGATGTTACAGCTGTCATCCGCTGGCTTAACAGTGCTATACAAATAGTGGGGACGGAGTCATCAGCAGATCACTGGAGGGAAAAGAGATTCTTGCTTTGACTGATTACTTCAGTCCGCCATCCTGCTGTAAATGTCTTGTGTGACTTAGCGTCTATGAACCTATGAGGCATTATCCCCATGCGAGCAACTTAGAAACGGATACGGAAGGGTAAAGTTCACACAGCAAGTAAGCAGTAGACATGTAATGTAACTCAAGCTATTCCCTTCAGAGTTCATATTCCTTTTCATTTCTTTCTTTTTTCCTTTTTAAAGATTTATTTATTTTATTTATATGAGTACACTGTTGTCAAACACCAGAAGAGGGCGTCGGATCCCATTACAGATGGTTGTGAGCCACCACGTGGTTGCTGGGAATTGAGCTCAGGACCTCTGGAAGAGCAGTCAGTGCTCTTAACCACTGAGCCATCTCTCTAGCTCTCTGTTTAAGTTCTTAATTGTGTTAAAGTCTACATGACATGAATTTAGAAAAAAACGAATGGTTCCTTCCCTGTTCTCACAGCAGCAACAGAGAGGATGATGCAACCGCCGAGGGTGTCGCTGTCTCTCTCTGCCAGGAGTCTAACAGTTTTGCAGCAGCGGGCTCCTAACCCGTGTGTGCTCCAATCCAGTTCAGTTCTGCTGCTATGCACCCCAACTATGTTAGAGCCCCCAGACCGGGCTGAGGTCTTGGTCTCCAAGACTGCCTCCTCCTCTTTTGATTTCAATATTGAGCCACGGGTTGCTCACCGTTGTAGCCTCTGACTGACTGGCTGTCTATGAGGGTTCCTGAAAGTTCTCATTGGATTTAATTAACTTGCTTCACCGGCCACAGGGGAAGGCTGTTTCATTACAGAGGATGTTATGAAAGATCCAGATGAAAAGATATAGTAGCTAGGCACACAGAAAGAGGCCTGGTGCTTGCTTGGGTTGCTCTGACCTCCAGGGACAGCATGAGTCCGGCTACCTGGGAGCTCTCTTAACTCCTTTGAGCTTTGGTGTGGAACTGTGTTAAGAGTCAGGGTGGGAGCCCAGCCAAACTGGCTTTCTTGGGCTCTTGACCGCTCTGTGCAACATCCTTCTTACTGGGTGGGGAGCAGGACTTATGACCTATCAGACAAGGGTAGATTGGAGAATTTCTTTGTGGCTGCCTAAAAATGGGAGTAGATTCTCACTCTGGGGAAGAGAAATTCTAGTTTCTATGGTCTGCCTTGGAGAGGGCGTCATATGAACCTAGACCCATGGGTGAAAAACAAAGAAATTATCCATCCATCCATCCATCCATCCATCCATCATCCATCCACCCATCCATCCATCTATCTATCTATCTATCTATCTATCTATCTATCTATCTATCTATCTATCCATCCATCCACCCACCCACCCATCTATCCATATATCTCTATCTGTATCCATCTATCTGCTCAAACATTAGACATCTCAGAGATTTAAGATGCCAGGAGTAACGCTAACTCCCTTCCTGTCTCCGTGCCTGCTGTGGGGTATGTACCACAAGCTCCAACTAAGTGATCGCAGGTCGTTAGTCACATAACACAGCACCTAGAATCCTTCCCCAGACAAATAGAGCATCACCAACATCTTAGCCTCAGCCAATAGAACATATTTACCCCCCCAAATCCCATCCTATTCCCCCAGACTCATACAATCCCTGTCCACACAGAATGAAGCACACACTCAGGATTGTCAAAGACTGGCTGGTTTTGCTGAGCTGTAACATTTGTGGGAAACTCTTTCCCCCCAAAGCTCTCATTCTTAGACCTTGGACCCACCTGGCAAGACTCCCACTCACAGAGGCTCACATCAGAGCGTGGACTCCTGACACAGCTGCCGCAGAGGAACCCAAGACCTAGGCCACCTGCCCTGTGCTGGCCACCTGAACCTCTTTATTCCCTTTGTAAGAACTATAACACTTCCAGCATGCACGGCTGGGCTGGAGCCCTGCGGATCTTATCTATCTGGGACTCTGCTTCACCCTCCTTGGTGAACCCAACATATAATGCCCCAGAGGGAAGAGCAGACTACAGACCCCAACCATTCCAGACTTTGTCCTGCCCTCTCCCAGCTGGTCTAACGGTGGCACCCAGACACCCAACCAGGAGAGGCAGAACCCAGAACCACAATCCACCCTGTTTAACATATCAGAATTGGGACAGGCAGAGTGGCACATGCCTTTAATTTCAGCACTTGGGAGGTAGAGACAGACAGATCTCTATGAATCTGAGGACAACCTCATCTATGGTGTTTCTGACCAGTCAAGGCTACATAGTAAGACCCCGTCTCGACTTCATCGTCTTTAAAGGTACAGTTATATAGCACTAAGTAGCCGTTGATCCACTCATCCAAAATATCACCATTCGTGAGAGTGCAGTTGAGCAGTGTTGAGTCTGTTCTCCGGGTACAATTCCAGAGTTCATCCTCAGCCTCTGAAACCGTAGACAATAAAAACATGTTCGGGAAGCCACAACAAAGGAAAAGGCAGAATTAAAACCCCTTGTTCACCAGTTTAAAAAGATGTAGAATGGCTATGTACCGAGGAGGAAGCTGACAGGCAAGCTCTAACTGCTGACTGTGTTATGGTGGGATGGATGACACAGCATATTTGCCTGTGTCGTCACCCTGCACTACCTGCGTTTTACAAATGCCTTTGGCCTTACTATGACATCATCTTTTCAATTAACAAGATGTAAAACCTATGCTATATTTAAGCCATCAGACCTGCATCATGGGGTACATTGTGGGGGATGGGGAAAGATGAGAGGGGACCATGAACGGCAGCTTATTTAAGTTCATGTGTTGGAGCTGAGGTCACTGTAAACTTTGACCTAGTCCCTAGCAACGGCTGATCCTTCACAGTCTCCAAATTTTACCTATTCCAGAACACCATATACTTCCTGGGTTCAGATCACACAGCTTTTTCAAACTGGCTTGTGCACTTACTGATATGCTCTTAGAGTTCCTCATCTCCTTTCTCTCTCTCTCTCTCTCTCTCTCTCTCTCTCTCTCTCTCTCACACACACACACACACACACACACACATGCATACACATGTGCGCACACACAGAGAGGGAGAGAGAGAGAGAGAGAGAGAGAGAGAGAGAGAGAGAGAGAGAATGAATATATCTCATCATCTGTATGGACTTAGTTCATACATCCACTCATTAAAGGATGTTTGACACTTCTTGGTTCTCAGTTATGAATAAAGAATGAACAGTCTGTGTACAGGGCAGGTTTCTGTGTAGACAGAAGCCTTTAATTCATTTGAATAGATGCCAAAAGTATGATTGCTGGATATTTATTTACTTAATGTATATGTGTGTGCCCTAAAGATGGATATATGTATACATATGCATCATATACATATAACATACATACATAATATAATATAATATAATATAATATAATATAATATACATGTGCATGTGCGTATGCATATACATATACACATACACACCATGTGCATGCAGGAGCCCTCAGAGGTCAGCAGAGGACATTGCATCCCCTGGAACTGTAGTTACAGGCAGTTGTGAGCCACCATGTGGGACCTGGGAATTGATCTGGATCCTCTGCAAGAGCAGCTTGCCGTTTTAGCCAGTGAGCCACCTTTTCAGCCCTGTATGGTTATTATATATTTTTTTAAAATAAATTCACTCATTTGTTTGTGTGTGCGTGCATGTGCATGGGTACATGCATGTGCCACGGAATGGGGTGGGGTGGAGGTCAGAGGATCTACACCACACACACGAATGGGTGGAAGGAGGGAAGAGAGAGGGAGTGTGAGCTAAGCATTACCAGTCATCTTTCCTGCCTCCTGGCTACAGGCACAGTGCGATCCAGGGCCTGGAACTCCAGCTGCCTCGTGATGAGCTGCGTCCCTCACGCTGTGAGCCAAAATAGCACTAAGTCCCTCCCTTAAATCCCTTTCTCGAGGGTTTTGTCCCAACAATGAAAAAGTAACTAATACAGTGTCCACGAAACGATTCCCAGGGATGTTCTTTTTTTTTTTTTTTTTTTTTGTTCTTTTTTTCGGAGCTGGGGACCGAACCCAGGGCCTTGGGCTTCCTAGGCAAGCGCTCTACCACTGAGCTAAATCCCCAACCCCGGGATGTTCTTTTATTTGTGTTGAATTTAAAGGTCAACTTGGGGGGACTAACATCCCGACACTGTTGAGAATGCCTTTCCACGAACATGGAATATTCAGTTTTTACTTCTCTGAATTAACTAGGATTCTAGTATGTTGCTTAAAAAAAAAAAAGACATCCTTACCACACCACTCCTGGCTGGACTTTTACAAATATGTTTTCTATATCTCTTGCCTTATCACGTAACTTTCTTTTTTAGTTTGTTAATATGTAAAGTTATATGAATCGACTTTTGATTATTGGGTTACCCTTCTTATCTGAAATAACTCCTAGCTTGTTAGTGATTTGTTTCTTTTATATATGGCTGGGGTCTGTTACAAGTATGCATGTATGTGTGTCAGAATGTATTTGTGCACTAGTGTGCGCTTGCACGTATGGGTCTCAGACTCAAGTTCAGGCCATTATACTTGGTGGCAAATCCTAGAACTCGATGAACATTAGTAGACAAGAAAATTCTTTGGCATATCATCCCTGTTGTTGCCCCGGACCCAGAAAAGAACAATGCTTGCCACACTGTAAATGTTTACTGCATGGCTGAGTTCCCACTCAGGGTTCTCCCCTACCCTGGTGCAGAGAAGAAGAGCTCCTGTTCTACTGAGATGGTCATCTTGATTGTCAACCTGACCGGATTGAGAGGCATCTGGGAGCTTAGTAAAGCACACGTCCAGGTGTATCTGTGAGGGAGGGCTTTTCCAGACTGCATGTTGAACAGCAACTGAATGAGGAAGACCCAACCCAAGTATGAGCAGAACTGTCCAATAGGGTGTGAACACAAGAAGAAGTAGCCTGCTGGGGAAGCACAAGGGCTCTTGCTCTGTTTCCAAGTCACCATGGAATAGGCAGCGTTTCCACCATGACGCCCTGCCTCGCTACAGGCCCAGGAACAATGAAGCCGGTGGCTGTACCATGAACCCAAACCATCCTTCCTCCTTTGAGGTTGTTTCTTTCAGGTATTCGTAGTGAGATTAAAAACTGTTTAATACCCCTGGCCAGGCCACTCAGCCCGGGAAGCCAGGCTCTTTTTGATACATAGATACTCACCAGCAATGACGGCAAAGTCAGCCTCCACATCACAGGCGATGACATCTCCATTTCTGATGTGCTTCTTCACGGCCTCCTTCACTCTGCCCATCCCGAGCTCATTGCCTCCATCACCAACGCCTGAAGGGAAGAGAAACAGAGTCACCACATGTCAGTGATTGGCTCTGAATATGTTTCCGACAACCACATGTTGATTCTTCCTCAGGTCTTCTAGAAACTTCCAGAGTTAGGAGTGAATCTGACTTTGGAGCTCATTGGAGAAGGGCCGTGTCTTCTCTTAGGTCACCACACCCAGTCATTGGTAGGGCGCTTTGTGTTTTGACCGGCCCACTGTGTGGAGCTTCCACACAGAGTGCCTCCTCTCCCTGAGCTGTACCGTGTGACTGGCCAATAGCATGCTGGCAGAGGTGAACCGTGTTTTATTCTAAAGCAGCAGTTCTCAATCTTCCCAATGCTGCAACCCTTTAATACAGTCCCTCGTGTTGTGGTGATCCCAGCCATAAAATTATTTTTGCTCCTACTACATAGCTGTAATTTTGCTACTGTTATGAATCATGATATTAATATCTGGCGTGCAGGATATCTGATTTGTGACCCTTGTGAAAGGGTCATTCAAGACCCCAAAGGGGTTGTGACCTACCAGTTGAGAACCACAGCTGTAAAGGCTTCTGCTTAAGGAATGTGAAAAATTTGCATGTTGTTCATTTAAACCTGAGGGGTATCTGGTTAACACCTGAAACATCCCACCCAGAACACACATTGCTGTAACTAGACAGTTAGGTAAGCAGGGAATGATAGCTCCAGTCACAGCTGCTCTGTGGAGGGATGGCTGTAGCTTAGGAGTTGGGGACCATCCTGTATAGCACAGTGAGGACAGTCTTAATGACTCTTTACGCAAGGGCATGTCCCAGCCCCTCAAGGACAGAAACCTGGACCTCCCTGGACCACAGAACTTGGTATTACTGTATTTGAATTTCTTCTACAAGGGCTTATAATAAATACATAGAAGACCTATGGATCGCAACCCCTTTGGGGACAAAAAAGATATCTCAGATATCTTGCATATCAGATATTGAAGTTACAATAGCAATAGCAAAATTACAATTATGAAGTAGCAGCAAAATAATTTTATCGTTGGGGGTCACCACAGCATGAGGTATTCAAGGGCTGCAGCATTGGGAAGTTTGGGAACCACTGTGCTGGAGAGAGGCTAGCACTTATCAGGGGCTGATGGAGAGGGGGAACCAGGCCACCTCAAGCACTGGTGAGCAGACTGAGCCAAAAGACTCAGACCATTGTGAGTGATGGAACCCTTTCGATGAACGCCCTGAGGGTTTTTTCCTGTTTCTCCTTTGACCATTTCTCTCTGAACAGTTTCTAAATTTGTGACAGCCCGTTCAAATGACAAAAATAATACAACCACCTGGACATGTGAAGAGAGCCAGTACACATGCTCCCAAAGCTTCGTAGCCTCTGCCTGCTAAATGCTCTTTGGACTCAAACGCTCCTCCAGTGCTGGTGATGCCTCCCTGCAGGCGATGAGTCCTTTACCTGCCCAGCCCAGAGTGACAGGAAGTGAGAAACCAACCAAGCAGACCACACTGCGCCCCACCCACAGCCTCTTCTGGGAAGATCTGGGGATTTGCAGAAACTTTCTAATCATCCCAGAAGGTTTTCATTCACTCCTCAAAACCTCAAAAGTCAGAGGAGACTAATGGGTCTGGGAAACACTCAAGGCTTGGAGAATAACAGAAGGACAAACAGGCTAATTATTCTAGTCCTGCCCAGCTCTCCCAGCAGAGGAAGATCTGGTGTCCTTGGGGGACTGGCTCAGTCGAAACAGCAAGGTGATTCTTTAACGATATGGACTGGGTGGCTACACTTTGCTCAAAATCCTGCTGGCAATGCTAATTAGATAGCCAGATTCAACCTCCCCAGGCTTCATTTTTCTCGTCTACTTCCTTTTTACCTCATAAGATTTTGGAGTAGAATAAAAATATAGCAGTTGTGAACGTTCTTGGGAAAAGGTATGAAGTTCAGTACACAATCTATTTATCACACTACACTATTAACAATAGCAACTCACTTATCCTGCACGTAATACACTAAAAAAGAGAAGTTTCTTCAGTTGACACATGACAACATCCACTCTGTCTAGTCACAATGATACTCCATGCCTCGACTTCATTATTGTTAATATTTCATGATGAGTTAATTACTTCTGAGTTAGGCAAATCGAGTGTGCTCTATGTGTGTCACTTCCCAAGGAAATGTTGCATTTCTTAGTAATGGTGTCATTCATGTCTAGACTGACTGAAATAAACAAGTCCCAGTTTGGAGGTGGGGGGAAAGCACCAGTGACCACGTCACCCTTTCCTGGCCTATGCTCTGGGGTCCATAGAAGGTGCTAAGCAAGGACGTGTTCACGTTGATTTCTTAGTGCCCCCGCTTACCAGTTGATGAGATTCCAGGAATCTTTTGTGCGGCCAGGAAAATGTCGTCGATGGGGTCAACTAAGTGTTTGATGTTCACCTTCCTTGCGTTGTAGTAATTACCATCCGCGGCCCTTCCCGCACGCTCTACGGCCACCAGATGGTCGAATCTGCCCAGAACCAATGGTGGTAAGTCTTCACCGGGAAAATGGCAACTTCCCTGGCCCTAACCTTCTGTGTCTCTATGAGTGACCCTTGGTGTCTTAACTTCCTTTAAGCCCAGGAGTCTGACCAAGGAGGACCTACTGTGTGCAAGGGCCGTCACAGGGTTCTAATTCACTACATTGTTGGTGGGAAGACACAGCCCTGGACGGATGGATGCCAGAAGCCGGAGGAGTCCCTGCGACCTCCACCCAGGTAAAGCTTGAACCTTCACTACATTAACGACATGGCAAATAGAATTCCAGCGCCAGTCAGAGAGAAGCCAAATTAGCAAGTCTATTGAGAGATAGGAGACGGTACCGCACGCTTCAGGTTTAAGTAGGGCGATTTGTCTCTCTCCCTCCCCCACCTCTCCTCACCCCACCCTGCCACACACACAGACCAGAAAAGGACAGTACACATTCTAGACATGGACGGAGGCTTCTCAAGAAGGAGAGACACCCAGATGTTTTTAGTGACAATATATGTGAGATATATATAGTTTGGTGGCCAAGTTATACAGCTCAAAGGGTATCATTTACAATAAAGCTTAAAGATTGAGCAACATTTAAAAGCTAAATGAAAGATGTAAGCTGTTTTACTTTTTTTTTTTAACAAACTTTATTAGGTTACTGACTGTTTAGAGTCATCATGGTTTACTTATTTTTAAAATATTCCTCTTGTAAAGGTAAGATAGTTTTATAAGGTATATACTGCTTGGACGAATTGAGGGGGAGGGCGATTTCTGATATAGTTTAAGTCAAGTTCAAAAACATCCTGGCCCTGAGTAAGCACAGCCTTCTGCTGGTTTGGGTTCTGTTGTTCTTCTATGTAGCTAAGGATGGCCCAGGCTAGCCTCTAACATGCTAGGTAGGTAAGGATGAGTTTGAACTTTTACTACTTTTTAAAAATGTATTACTATTACTGTTGGGTGTGGCTGAGTGTGTGTGTGTGTGTGTGTGTGTGTGTGTGTGTGTGTGTGCCAGGGCAATGATGGGGAGGCGTGGGTGCTAGGAACCAAATTTGGATCCTCTGCAAGAGCAGTGGGTCTCTCCCCAGCCCCACATGTGACTAGCTGGGCCTTGTGGCTGTGCTCAGTTTCTCTCTGAGAGTCTCTGGAATGAGGGCTACTTTCCTTTCCTTTCCCGTGCCCCCTTAATTTTCTCCATCTTTCTATTCTACCTCAACGACCTTATAACAAACAGCCACTTGGGTCTTCTGCAGTCTAATAGTGTCAGAAGCTGAAAGGTCATGGTACCCGGGTGTCTGGGAGATGCCGCTAATACTCCATTCAATGCCCCTCATCAATAGAGCGACCAGTCAGAGAGGAACTGAGTGTGGCTGTTATGTCCTCCATTTCAACCTCTCATTCACATCACAGATGTGGAACAATTAGGAATGAATTTGAAAGAGGAACAAATGAATGGAACATAACATGGATTCCTTAGGAGACAAAGAGGTAGAGAAATAAGGGCACAGGTGGCACGATAGTCAAGTGGTTGTGGAGTCTGGTCACATAGGTCACGTTCTGGTTCTTCTTGTCACTGGCCTTGAGTGAGTTATTTGGTCTTTCTAACCACACATCACCTTTCCACACCTCATGTTTGCCATCTGCAGCCATTACATATCTGCAGGGATCACACATCTGCAGGGATCTCACATCTTCAGGTATCAAACTCTGCAGGGCACCATACATCTGCAGGGATCACACATCTGCAGGACATCACACATTTGCAGGGCATCACATCTGCAGAGATCATGCATCTGTAGGGATCATGCATCTGCAGGGATCACACATCTGCAGGGCATCACACATCTGCAGGACATCACACATCTTCAGGGCATCACATCTGCAGAGATCATGCATCTGTAGGGATCATGCATCTGCAGGGATCACACATCTGCAGGACATCACATATTTGCAGGGCATCACACATCTGCAGGACATCACACATCTTCAGGGCATCACATCTGCAAGAATCATGCATCTGTAGGGATCATGCATCTGTAGGGATCATGCATCTGGAGGGCATCTATAGCATTGACAGGGTTAAGGAAGTGTTTGCCATGAAACCCGCAGCTACTTAGAGCTTAGAAAGCATTGTCCAGGCTTGATGTTGGTATCTTTATTAGCAGAGATGTTTCACTCTTCCCTTTTATTTCTGTGCATGTGTGCGCTGCCTGTTTGTCTGTATGTGTACCATGTGCATGATTACCTGTGGAAGTCAGAGAGGGAATCAGATCCCCTGGGACAGTGGTTGTTAACCTTCCTAATGCTGTGACCCTTTAATACAGTTCCTCATGTTGTGATGACCCCCAATTATTTGCTACTTCATAACTGTAATTTTGCTGTTACAAATCATAATAAAATATCTGATACACAGGATGTTTTATTATATGTGAACCCCAAAGGGGTCATGACCCACAGGTTAAGAACCACTGCTGTAGGACTTGAATTAGAGCAGTTGTGAGCTGCCCAGTGTGGGTGCTGGGAGCTGAACCCAGGTCCTGTGCGAGAATAGCAAATGCTCTTAACTGCAAAGCCATCTCTCCGTTCCTGTTAGCAGGATGTTAGTTAGAATGTTGTTTTGATAATCCAAAGTGAGAACATAAAAATAGCACGTTCACATCTCTAAATGTACCCACGATGGAGTTCCTCAAAATCTCAACTTCATGATGAAATAGTTTAGCTATTCAAAATGTTGAAAACAGACTTCTCATATGACCCAGAAATTCAGCTTCAGTGTACATACTAGAGAGAACCGAAAACAGGAACCCAAAGAGATGTTTGTCTGCCCTTGTTCTGAGCAGCACTACTTAGAACAGGGGACATTTCACACACACACACACACACACACACACACATGCGTGCACACACACACACACGCGCGTGCACACACACCACACACACTAACACACACACGCGTGCACACACACACCACACACACTAACACACATGCGTGCACACACACACCACACACACTAACACACACACGCGTGCACACACACCACACACACTAACACACACGTGTGCACACACACCACACATACACGCATGCACACACACACTCACACCACACACACACTCACACCACACACACACTCATACACATGCACACACACGCACACACACGCACACACACACACACACACACACCATAAAGTACCAGAGTACGTTGTATATAGAACCCATCTGAGTCCTGTAACACTGAGAGTCAGTATCGCTTTTTAAATGTCTGTCTCAGTTTCATGCATCTACTGGTTTGCAATACACTGTGTTGTTGCAGGTTTAAAAAGTGTACAAATGGGGCTGGGGATTTGGCTCAGTGGTAGAGCGTTTACCTAGGAAGCGCAAGGCCCTGGGTTCGGTCCCCAGCCCCGAAAAAAAGAACAAAAAAAAAAGTGTACAAAGCTCTGTATAAGTTATTAAATCTGAAACATATGACAAACAAGGGGTTCTCAAAACGTTTGACCACAACACACAGCAATAAACACACACACACACACACACACACACACACACACACACACAGATTGATGGACAGACAGACATATAAAGTAGGAAGAAGGAGAAGAGGGGAGGAGTGTTTCAGGAGAACACTTTTCACTACCCTACAAGCTATTTCTGTTTCATTTTCTGAAAGTTTTGGCTGCCCCCAGTTGAAATGGTTTGACTACTGTAGATGCCATTGTGAGCAATTGCTAACTTTGTTTCTTATTTTGTTGTGTATGGATGCCATCTCTCCCTGCTGGCATGAATCTATTTCCAGACATGCTCTAAGGAGCTCTAAGCAGACCCTGGTATCCACAGCCTCATGTCTTTTCTTTCATAGGAAGAGACACTTAAAAACCTTGTCAGCAAGGTTACAAGGATGTGGTCTTCCCTACCACATGCACTCCATTTGGGGTACAATATACATACCTAGGAGACTTGGGGTCCCCATCTTTGCACAGAAATGCCCGAGCATCTTCCACGGATCCTCCTCGGTAAGTTAATATGGGGATTGGTGTCTTGAGAACTCCTTGAGAATAAAGACAATGGGTAGCCTCGTCAGTGCTGGGGCCTGGTATGCTTTGGGAAAGTATCTTCAGACAGTTTTTTAACCATTATTGAATGGTCTCCCTCAATACGCTTTCATAGAACTCATAGGCTTACTTTTAGTTCTGACTGAACTACAGTTGACAGGGGATGGAGGGTTGAACTAGATCGGTATAGACCTGAGGATATGTGGTGTGTTAAATGCTCTATAACACCAAGTCAACAGAAGGTCTGTTCTGGCCCGTTGCCAGCAAGAATACTGAGTACAGTTTAGATGCCCAGATGACAGTGGCCCGGCATTTGACAAGGACGCTCTCATTTAAATGTCATATTCATGTTCCAAATGTAATCATTACTTTGCATTTTACAGAAGAAGAAAACGGATGCTCAGACACCAAGGAAGTTGGTCAGAGTCAGCTATAGCGTCTCTGTTGGCCATCACAGCTCCGGTTCTGTCTTAGTTTAATTTTTGTCTTGTGATACGACACCCCGACCGAAGGCAATTTAGGGGAAGAAAGGGTTAATTAGTGTGCAATGCTAATCCGCAGTCCATCACTGAAGGGAAGGAAGTTGAGGCAGGACCTTGAGCAATTACATTACATCCACAGTCAAGAGCAGTCGCTACCTGCTTGCTGCTGGCTTCCTCCTCTTTTAAACTATCTGGGAGCCCCTACCCAGGGAATGGTTGTGCCCACAGTCCCACACAGACATGTCCGCAAGCCAGCTTGATCTTTTGTCAGGTTGTAGCAGAATGTAGACATTTTAAAACCAGCCATTAAATTCCTGTTCCTAGACCTTACTAGTTCCCTCTCCAGACAAACATTCCTTCAGAGGAGATCAAGAACAACGGAGGCAGAGTCCCAGAGACTTGGGTTAGTGTGGGGCCAGGGAGTCATGGGATGGGGGTAGCAGGCCATGGGCAAGAGTGAAGTTGAGGTGTGTCCAAACCCCAGAAATCTTGTTGTGTGATCGGCAGGAGTTGGATCGCTCCCCTGCTCCCCAGGTCTTGCACGTCCTGGCACATGTGTAGCCCTGCACCCCCACCTTTGACCCTCCCCCCACAAAGAGGTCACATAGCCCTCTAGCCAGGTTAAACTCTCCCCTTATAAGGTCATGTCCAGCAGCACCTGGAATCCCTCTTTATGTAAATGAGGCATTCCAAGAACCCTGGCCTGGACCAATGATGTACACTCACCCCAAAAGCCCCACCCACCCCCAAAGGTTTAAGAAGCTTTCGTTCCCCCCATTAAGTGAGTTGTCCCACTTAAGCTGTCCCCCAAGAGTCTGTTCTCTCTGTACTATGCTCACAGCTGCTTGTGAATCTCTTTTGATCCCGGTCTTATTGTCTCTCTTCTCCACTCAGAATCCAATGGTTGCAGTTGAGGCCATCAAAGGCAGGTTAGTACTTGTATGGTAGTGATTACAAAGTGAAGTCGATTGTTAAAAAAAAGAATGTTTTGTGATTACACAAACAAAACACGTTATTGTAGATTATGTGGGAAATTAATATACACATATCTCTCCAAATCAAATCCATTTGGTTTTCATTAGCCTATGTCTCAGAAGTTTGGGGCAAAATCCTGGCTTATCCACAGGCCCAGGGCAAATCTTCAAGCAGAAGGAAAGATGGCCAACAGGGCACCCTAGTCAGTGTCCCTGGACTCAGGACTTAGAGGTGTGTGACTGTGGATAAGCTACACGAACTCTCTGAGGGCCTCCTCTGTAGAGTAATGGCCACTGGGTTGCAATGCTAGGGTGGCACCATAATGGTCTCGATACCTGTCAGTTTCCTGGCCGGGGTCTGGTGCAAGTGAGTGCAGCCGTCCCTCAGTTCCCTGACTGCACTGCGTCAGGTGCTACTCAGGGGAGTGGGTACCAGGGAGCCCAGCCAGGCAACATGAGCCATGTGTCTGAGAAAGGACACACAAGATCCCTATCAAGAGGTCAGAGAGATGCAGTTCCCTCCTCAGAGCTACAGAGTGCGATCCTCCTCTGGGCTTGTGCCCCTGACAGGGGAGAAGGGATTCTGCCTTTTGTTTTTTCTCTAGGTCGTTTCCTACGCCTCAGTAAAAAAGACTGCGGTAGTAATCATGAACAAGTCCAGTTGCTGCATTGGCTTAATCCAAACCCAACCAAAGTTCTGGGCCTGGCTGTGGTGATGGCACACAGCTTTGATCCCAGAACCTGGGAGGCAGAGGCAGGCGGATCTGAGTTTGAAGCCAGCCTGGTCTGCAGAATGAGTTCCAGGACAGCCAGGCTCGGCTGAACTCCCAGGAGAAGAGCAGGGCACAGCGCTCTCTCTCTCTCTCTCTCTCTCTCTCTCTCTCTCTCTCTCTGTCTCTCTCTCTCTCTCTCTCTGGATAATTAATGCTAAACATAGCTACAGAGCAGAGTCAGGTGGCACCTCCTGCTGGCCCTGGAGCAGAACTTGACACGGTCATATGTCCTGTGATTTTTCTGGTCTCACTGGCTGATCTGTCTCGTATTCCTCGATGCCTCCTCTCCTTTCTCCTTGTGAGGGACCCCAAGGTGGAATCCCGGCTTTGTCCCTGTTTATCCCCACAGTGCTCTCCCTAGAGTGTCCCCGTAGAGGTCACATGTAACTGGTATCAGCCTCCTTTTTCACAGAACAAACAACCTCTATTCTTAAACATTTTGGTTGCCCTGCAGCCAAGACTTGAGATGGGTGAAGGTAGTTTCCGGGGAGACAGAGCCAAGAAGCTGAGGGAAGGGATAGGGAAAGAGAGAGAGAGAGAGAGAGAGAGAGAGAGAGAGAGAGAGTGCGTGTGTGTGTGTGTGTGTGTTTGAGTGTTCTCTAAGATTTATGTCATGGGGTTCTGGATTGGGTTCACAGAGCTTTGGACCTCCAGGGTACTGACTAGTTAGTGGTGATGGTGGGGACTGGCCGTCGAGTGGACAGCAGTGGTTGATAAGATCACTTGGACTTTCTGGAACCTCAACATCTTTTTCTACAGAATGAAACTCTCATTGCTTATAACAAAGCTCTAGGCTTGGAGGTAAAACACCGTTACAAGGAAACATTCTGGAACTGGGTACATGGCTGAAGACCGGCACATTGATTTCCTCCAGTACCCGCTTGGGGACAGAAAATGACCCACATCACCGCTCACCTTGCTTCACGGCATCTTCAACAATCTTCGTATGCAAGTTCAAGGCTCTCCGGTCTACCACCATGGCGGCCTCCTTCCCCAGAGCCTGTAGGAAGGCAGCTAAAGCGATAGCTCCCGGTGGGCCATCCGTCTCTTCTGGGGGCTCGTGACTGAAATGTGTCGGGAATCCAGTGGTGACCAGTACGGAGTGCGCGTGAGACAGTGACAGAGCTGCCAGCAGTAACTCATCTTTAAGTAGCAGGTGCCCAATTCCCCGGTTACCTAAAACCACAAAGATAACGTAACCTATCTGGCTGGTTGTGTTTAAGGGAGATCCGCTGATAGTTTGGGCCGGTTTTGGTCCAGAAGTCATGTGGAGGGATGAGGCAGTCTGACCCCTCCATATGCATTCTTGTCTCTCTGCCTCCCACCTCTCTCTTAGCCACAAGACTGGTTCGGTCTCGAGGCACATGAATTGATGGGTGCCCCGCTGAGCCTGGCCCTATGTTTCCCTATGTCTCACCAATCACCTCCCTCTTTTTGTCGGAAATGTTGATTGATAGCTACAGCAGGTGTGATGCAGAACCTTTGGGACCCTAAGCGGATGGGTAAAGCGGGAGTCCCTCCCTTTTAACCCAGACACTCTGAAGTCATGCTGTGTGCTGTTACAGGGAGGTGACACAGGCTTCTATGGCTTTTGGGCAAAGTATGTTGAAGGCAAAGTATGCTATTAGAATCATTTAGTAAAGCCTAACTAATAAAAGAATATATAAGGAGGAAATGGTACACATTTATAGGTGAGTCCTTCCCACAAGCCCAAGACAGGGTCTCCTGTGCAATCTATTCCAGGAGATGATAATTCTGGAAAACATAGCAGGAGATGAGACCCAGAAAACCAATGAAAGATTGAGAGTGGCAAGTTAACCCTCGAGGCAACTGGAACTCTGTCCTACCTGAGACCCACGGAGGATGCACCCTAGAATTGTCCTATCAGAGGACCAGAGGTTGCCTTTGTGTTCATTGGCTTCTGTCCCCTGCTGGGAGAGGGATGCCATTAGGGTGTCAACTACATTGCACCTCCGACTGTACCTCCTATAAGAGTCAGATATTGACTGCCCTCTAGTGGAGGAGCTGAGCAAGTGGGGAGCTAGCCATTGCCTCTGTAGAGGAACCCAGTTAGTCCCAAGACACGTGTGGGGGGCAATAGTTGGTGCTACGGTGGGGCCTGCTGAGCAACCCCACTTCCTGACTCTTGTTCATGCCAGCGCGCCTCTGTCTACCCTCAGATCTCCTCTACACAAGTGCCTTACGGAGGAGGCGAAGTGTGACTCAACTCTCACCCGAGCCGAGCTGCCTCTAGAGCCGGCCAAAGGGATGTAGAGGGGCATTGACTTACAGTTGGGGTTCACAGAGAGCACGAATAACGCTGGCTTTGAAACCCTACTATGGAGTCACTGCTCCAGACCGAGTGTAATTCCAGTACAGGACCTGGCACATTACAGCTGTGTGTCTTTGGTTCTATATTTGGGTTCTTCTACTGGAAAACAGGGAGGGTAGCACCGATGGAGGAAGTCCATGGGGACAGAGGCTCCCACCTATTGGTTTTTGGAGTCGGAACTGGAAGCTGGGCCTGAAAGGTGAATTTTTTTTTCAATTCACCTGTTTTTTTTCAATTCATGTGTTTTTACAATTCTCCCATCTGGTGTCTGACATCCCAAATAAAGTAGTCATAGGCATTTGTAAAATTTAGTGAGAAGGGTGTTTACTGTGGCGTTGTTTAGGGTATCAAGGATGGATTATTAGTCAAATGGTGGCATGCTCACACAATGGATCCTTTAAAAAGGATGTTGTGAGCTGAGGGACTCGTTCCTGTGATCCCAGCTCTCCTCTGGGGAGACTGAGGCAAGTGGATTGCAGAGAGTTCAAGGCTAGCCTGGGCTATAAAGTGAAAGTCTGTCTCAGGCAAATAGTGTGTAGATGTCATGGAAATTATTTCATTACAGTTTATTTTTAAAAGTCTTAAAATAGCATCACAGTGGGGTTCCAGTTGCACATATTCCTGTATGCAAATTATTTGAGATAAAAAGGACTTCAAAGGCAAACACAAACCTGTTGATAATCTATTGATTGTAATGGATTCTGGTATTTAAAAAAAAGTGGGTTGGGGATTTAGCTCAGTGGTAGAGCGCAAGGCCCTGGGTTCGGTCCCCAGCTCCGGAAAAAAAAAAAGTTGTGGATAGGTGTATGTGTTTGTATGCGTTCTTGTGCATGTGTGTTTGTGTGAATGTGCACATGGAGGCCAGAGATTGATATCATGAGCCTTTGGTGACTTGCTCAAATTAATTGAAATAAAACTTTATGTTTTTGTTTTGTTTTTTTGAGGCAGGGTCTCTCACTGAACCTGGACCTCACTGACTTGGCTCGGCTCGGCTGACTGGCCAGTGAGCCTCAAGGATCCCCTTGTCTGTCTTCTTAGTCCTGGAATTCCAGGCACCCGCTGCTGTGCCCTGGTTCTTGTGTGTGTGCTGGGGACTGAACCCAGCTCCCCCTCCTGCTGACCCGGCAAGCATTTAACTAACTGAGCTATGTCCCCAGGCTCCAGGATTCGGGTAATTTTTATTGCTTCTTCACTTTCACACATTTTTCTAAGACTTAATTTTATTAATTATTAGATTCATATTTGAATTAATGGTCCTCCTGCCCCAACCTCCTAAAGGCAGGCATCAGAGGGAGGCATCACCACCCTGGCTATTTCTGTGTATTGTCCTATGTTCCTACAATGAACATGAAGTACTGGCAACAAGAAAGGAGAAGAATAGCAGTGTTTTGTACAATAAAACCGGGTGTAACATGAATGAATAATGTTAAAGAGAGGGTGGCGGGGCGAGTTTGGGCAACTGAAGGCTGTGTATATAGATGATGACTTCATTACCAGTGCAAAAACCATTGCTATAAATCTCCCATCTTCCACGTCCTCCAGACACCTCATATGCAAGTCGATGTCCTCTTAAAAATGACCGAGTGCCTCTATTAATAAACTCAGTAAATAGTGCCCAGCACACCGCACACCACTGTTAATCATGTCTGCTTATTCGAGTGGGAATCAACACCATCTATTGCTCTTGCAGATTAAAGATGGTTTTTTTCCTAGACGGAATCAGCACATCAGACAGTCATCAATCTGCCTCCTCGGGGACTCATGCTTCAAGACCCGTACCAGTCTGCAGGAGCGCCGATGGGAGGCAGGCGTTGCGTCTGACCTCTCCGCTCATCCTTACAAAGCGATGGATGAACAAGGCAGCCGTAAATCTGCTGTCTGCGCCTTCTTTTAAACTCAGAGCTAATTACAGAGTTAATAATTCATCTTTCCTCGTGACACTATGTTAAATGGGGGAGCCATCACCTTGGGACTGTCTGGGAGGGAGAAACCATTATAGGAAAAAATTAAATATGTACTCAGGAAAGTAAGGAAGTAAACTTTTTAAAAACTACATCTTAAAGTGTGTGTGTGTGTGTGTGTGTGTGTGTGTGTGTGTGTGTGTGTGTGTTGCCTATCTGTGTGCTACATGCATGTCAGAAGTCAGAGGGCAACTTGCAAGAGTTGTTTCTTGGGGTTGAGGATTTAGCTCAGTGGTAGAGCACTTGCTTAGCAAGTGCAAGGCCCTGGGTTCGGTCCCCAGCTCTGAAAAAAAGGAAAAAAAAAGTTGTTTCTTTCCTTCCACATGGGTTCTGAGGATCAACACCAGGTCAGCAGCTTGCTGGCAAGTGTCTTCATCCGCTGAGCTATCTCACTGGCCCTGGAACACTTTTTTTGATTGCTCAGGCACACCATATAAGATTCTGTGTACACATGCCATGAGCATGTCCTTAGAGGTGCCTCCATGGTAGGTCTACATGATGAGTTTACTGTGTGTTTATGTCAGTAAAACCTTAGTCTCCACAGAATGAATGAACGAAGGAGTCAACGGACCAAGCAAAAGCCCTGTCTGGTAGTTTACCAGGAAGCTTGGTGATTATCATTGTCTACAGCCTTGGGGTACAGAAGCAGCCATTTCTGAGTGAGGTATGCTCCTTAGAGTCTTCTAACTGGCCAGCGGGGCTCATAGGATTCTCAGAGGTCACTGGACTCCCGAGGGGTCGGTTTCACAGCGCCGTGAGGCACTGCTCTCTTTAGAGAGTCTTCAGAGGTAGCTCTGGCTGTTCCTGGGAGTCTCCTCCCCAGACTGGCTATGCCCCTCTGTGCCCCCTGGGTCCACCCATTGATCCCAACATCTGTAAATGTGAATTATTGGGGCCTTGGGAGAACCCATAACCCCCAGACATTGCCAGATATTTGAGGTGTGTCTGCCCCCCCCATTTTGGGAACACACCTCATGAGAAGATGCAGGAGGAATGGGATACGAGCTAAGGAGTGCTACAGAACTTTCGAACCGACCAGCAAGAAAATGACACACAATTTATATTTCAGATTCAGATTAGACAGCATAACCATGGCCAACAGCATCAGCAGACAACGGCTTGATATCCCCAACCACGTACTGGGAATGTGGACTGGGTATTTTTAACTTTATATGCTTTGGTTTCTTTACTAAATGAAGTTGACCAAGCTGTCTCATAGAGACAGCAGAGCATTTACTAAGGTGGAGCATGCATTTACCGATGCCCGGCAGGGAGCAACTATAGCATAATTAATGCTCTTGTTATTTAGCAGAACGGTGCTACTGTCAGTCGTCTTATTACACTGATCAGGAAACTGAGGCAAAGCTACACAGCCATTGTCTCATGAGAATGACCCGGAGCACCAACTGTACCATACAGAATAGTGGGTGACCTAGCACCCTCTGCTGGCAACCTGGGATTAAAACATATTCTCCCAAGTGCATATCAACCAGGAAGGGAAAAGCTTTCAACCAGTTCCCAGCAGACCTCCTAATATAACCAGCAAGCTCCCTGGAAGGTCCTACCAGCCGTGTCCCATGCTTAGAAAGCTGGTGATTTACAAACTGTATGTAGGAGGGCAGTTCTTCCCCTGAGATGCAATACACAGTAAAAGTCAGGCTGCTGTGCCGAGATGGCTGCCTGGCCCCAACACTGGGATCCTCAGACAAAAAGCAGTCTTATGTCTCCCCCCCAAATATCCTGATGCACAGTGTTAAAAACATGCATATATGTGTGAAACTCTCTCTCTCTCTCTCTCTCTCTCTCTCTCTCTCTCCCTCCCTCCCTCCCTCCCTCTCCCTCTCCCTCTCTTTCCTGAGATTCCAGACGTGTGCTACCATGCCTGACTTTTTGATGGGATCTGGGGTTCTGAACCCAGGCCCTCATGCTTGAGCAACAGGCTCCCCACCCGCTCTCCCCCTGCCTTGGACCCCTTGTTTCTCACCTGGGTCTGTGGCAATTGTGGACTCTAGCTCTCTGATCTTTTGAGCAGCAGGGGCCGACACTATGCTGTAGTGCAAAGGGTCTTTGGAGATGGCGTGGACTTCTGGAACCATCTGAGGAGTCGGACGACTGGCTGGGGACACTGTGTCCCTGGGGATCATCACCGTGCAGCCTGGAGGGCTGGCGAAAGCCAACGGGGCCTCTGCAACACACAACAGAAGGGGCTGTAATGCCAAGCTGCCATACCAAATCCATTTTCACCCTGTCCACAGTGGACAGAAAGATGGCCTTGGCATCAACCCTGTCAACAGAGTTCACCAGGTGTCTGTTGGCATCCTGGTCAGGACGACCTGGCATGTGGCTCAACCGGGTTCTATTCAAGCAAGTGCCTCCACTTCTTAGGAAAGTGGAGGTGAATACAATGAAAAGTGAGGTGCAGCCACAGCTGGGGCATGAGCTCTGAGAGATTCTGTCCATCACAGTTATGGGTGTGAGAAAGCACCGTCTGAATCCTCAGTGCATGAAGCCACTCACTTGACCTTGCAGCTTGACCTTGTAGCTGATGTCAGACTGGGCCCCCTCTATATACAGAATTTCTGTTTTCTCACAGCATTTATATTTTCCTTAACCCCCCACTCCCCCGCTAGATTACAGCCCTAAGCGGTACACTAGCACGGTCCTCAGAAGAGGCTGCATCGTGGAGGACGCAATCAAGTCTCAGGTGTGACTTTACCATTTCTACCCACGTCTGCCAGGCTGTAGAATTAATGCCCATTCCTCGTCTGGTTGTCAGTGTGTAGCAAAATGCTGCACACATAGCTCAGGGTAGCTCAGGAATGGTTTGCATTACCGAGACGGGCACCGCATCTTCCCCTTGTCCTTGTGCCTGGCCTCTAGGCGCTTACCACTTAGTGGACTGAACCTCTTTCTTCTGCCTCCCTTGGTCTGGCTTTGCATTTGAGTACTTTAGCTCTGTGCTCCTCCGAGGGAGGCACCATCATTTCTTTACCTCAGAATTCCACATAATGCCTTGAGTGTAACAGGGGTTAAATAAATGTTAACTCGAGTTGAGTAAATGCTCTCCTGGATTTCACAGAAATTGTAACATTTCTTGCATTTGATAGCCAGAGTCAACCAACATTCAAAGGAGCATCTATGGACAGATGCATAAACTTTGCGTGTGACCCAGAAAGGGAACAACTATTAACTGAGGAGTGGTTTCCCTTTTTCTTTTACTTTTTTCTTTTCTCTTTCTTCAGTGTCTCAGACAGCACCTAAAAGGTGATCCCTTGAAAGCCAGGTATACACAAGAGCAGCAGGTTCCGAATGTGGCAGAAAGAAGGCTTTGTTCTCACCAGCGGTGGGGAGCGTGGAGCAGGGAATCCATTGCTAATAAAAGTTAGATGTTGAGGTGTGAGAACGGTTCATTCAACAGTGACCGAGAGTGGCATTTCTTCTCATCCACAACCCATATGCCATCAGATTTAAGAGGGTTGGGGTGTGCTGGGGGGGTCTATTTTATAGGCATATCTCATGGGGACGGTAGGGGAGTGGTGAGCCTGCTGTATTGGGGGATATTTACTGCCTGTGTATGCACATACCTGCCCTCCTTACCTGGTCCACAGCTAGGAATTTCCACAAGCTCTCTGGGGACATAGCCTTGTGCCCCTAAGGTCTGAACTCACACCTGGCGTATAGTAGGTACTCAGTGCATGGACTTTTAAACGAACAGTAGATTCCATGGACTGTACAATCCACGTCTTACCACCATATCAGGAGGACATTCTGATAGCTGAACTCCCCTAAATACAGTTAAAAGAGAGTAGCACTGACTGTGTTTGTCTGGTTTGGGGAAATAGATCCTAATAGCATAGAGGGCAGATATCTGCCCAGCTTTCGTGTCGATGAAGGCTTATTATAGTAATAAAAGTTTTGTATCTTTTATCTGGGCACTGAATGATCAAAGGTGGGGTAGAAGCCCCCAATTGAGATTAAATACTTTCTACAACAAATTGCTGACTGAAAATATTTGAAAGAAGAAAATTTGTGTCTCTGGTGAAGACAAACAGGGTTTCCCCCCCCCCCCGCCCCCTTGGCATTCGCCCTTAAAAATACAATATAACGGGCACAGGGAGATGCCCAGCAGTTATGCTGCTCTGGCAGAGGACTTGCATTTGGTCCCTAGCACCCACAGAGCAGCTCACGACTGCTTTTTACTTCAGTTTCAGGAGATCTGATGCCCTCTTCTGGCCTCTGTTGGCATGAGGCACACACTGCACATACGTAGAGTAGGCAAAACACTCACATGTATAAAATAAATGCATCTTTAAAGATAGAGTCTAAGCGCTGCTCACAAAAAAGCACCTCCATTGCATTAGGAATCACACGTATTCCGGGAGTGAGCCCGTGTGTGCAGGAGGAAGGGAGGGGGTACGGCTACTATGCACATCTTCTGGGAGAAGCTAGATCTAGCTACATCTGAGGTAGCTCTCCCTTGTTCCCCCAACATACTGCAGCCGATGACTGCTTCCAGACTGGTCAGATGAGAAGGCCAGAACACTGGGACATCCCCGGGCCGACACTCCACATAACTCCCATAGTCAGGTTTAGAAAGTGGCTTGATTCCCAGAAGTTCTGCAGATGGGAAAACAAAACAAAACAAAACAAAACAACACCCAAAATGAAACCCAGGATTCCTCTGGTTGGTATCATCCACAAGGAAGCATTAAATACTCCATGGATCTTCCCCAACCGTCACCCCCACCCCCACCCCTACCCCCACCCCCCAAATGCTAGTCGTAGCATTATCTTAGATGGAAAAGGAGAAAGAGGAGGAGAAACAGGAGGAACAGGAGGAGGTAATGATGTCCAGGGGTTAAAGTTTTAACAGGCCAGGATGTTCTGTAACTTAGGGCCCACATTGACTGATACCATCAGGCCCGGCATCAGACTGTGGTTTCTGGAGGGAGTCTTTAGTGTGCTTAGCTCAGGACTAGCCTCGTGGCACACAGATTACTAACAGAGCCAGCATTGTGTGTGTGTGTTCATCTTGATGAACCGATCAAGTTACATAGCTGTGACCTCTGCTATTGTTTCCAGCAGCCCCAGCCCTGGCCAGCAGTCATCTACGTGCTGCCGGTGGTGTGGATGAGAATGACAAAGACGGACGAATTGGGCCTAGTTTATCCCCACTAACAAGATGAGTCGGCAGATATCCTCTGGGTGACCCCGACACTGTTTCAGGCGAGGAAGGCCAATGGTGCTGATAGTTTGTTCGTAGAAGGTCAGGTCTTTGATAATTCTGTTGACTGCAAAACTGGGTGAGTCTAAGTACACAGACCCTGGCTCTCACCCTGGACCAATCCAAGCTCTTCTCAGGCTCTCTGAGAGCTCCAAGAAGCCTGGGAAACATTCAGATTTTTGGCTTCACCCTTGGATCTGTTCATTCACTCTCACCCCAAGTAATACGACATTCGGTCCAAATGCAAGTTTGAGCTTTACTTATTAATATAATGGTGTGTGTGTGTGTGTGTGAGAGAGAGAGAGAGAGAGAGAGAGAGAGAGAGAGAGACAGAGAGAGACAGAGACAGAGAGACAGAGAGAGACAGAGAGAGAGACAGAGAGAGACAGAGAGACAGAGACAGAGACAGAGACAGAGACAGAGAGACAGAAAGAGACAGAGAGACAGAGACAGAGACAGAGAGAGACAGAGACAGAGAGAGAGACAGAGAGAGACAGAGAGAGAGACAGAGAGAGAGAGACAGAAAGAGACAGAGAGAGAGACAGAGAGACAGAGAGAGAGAGACAGAGAGAGAGAGACAGAAAGAGACAGAGAGACAGAGAGAGAGAGAGAGAGAGAGAGAGAGAGAGAGAGAGAGAGAGAGAGATAGAGATTGTGGACAACGCCTGAAACAGAGTCCCACTGTAACCCTCTGATCACCAAACCCAGGGATCACGTGACACTCATAGGAGTTGTGTGAGCATTACAAATCCTCAAGATGAGGCTCACCGGTCTGGCTAAGCATAGCCTTAAACCTGAGGGCACCCGGTACTGAACCTCTGGGCTTCGCTCCAGTCCCTCACCCCTGAGATTCCCCTAACAAGAGCGCAAGCCCCTGTATGCTTCTCAGGCCCATGTTGGGTGGATGCTGACCTGGGTCACCAATGTGGATGGGTTGTCCTTGCTGTCCTCCCAGGGAGTGAGTGGCCAGCAACAGCCTTTCCAGCTTGTCCTTGGGAACTGGTCTCATTGTGACCACCAGAGGGCAGCAGAAGCCAGCGATGGTGGCACAGGGTACTGCTGTCTGAGAGCGAAAATGTAGGGGGGAATACAAGAATCAACTCAGATTCAAGCCCCGAGAAGCAGCACCAAGCAAGAGTCCCAGGAGCTGTTGCAGCCTTGTTGACAGTGAGTACCTCAAAACTGGGTGGGGGAGGGGGAGAGCCTATTAATTTATTTTTTCTTTTTTTAATCTGTCAACATCACTTTGGCAGTCTGACACATCTTCTAAGTTGGACAGAGTAATGTCTTAACCACAGAAAAGAAAATTCAGGATGGCATTTTGCCTGTAGTCCCATCATGTGGGAGGCTAGGAGATGGGGAGTTGGAGCCTTGACTACAGGGAAGTTTTAAGGTGATCCTGATGATGCAGTGAGAACCTGCCTTAAAACGAACACGTAGGCAGGGCAGCAAAGAGGTGAGGGGAAGAGAAGAAAAATTAAACGTTCTGAAGGAAACCAATACTATTTCAAATGTTCGATCATAGTCACCAGAGCCCCGTTTCCCATTAACAGCTAGAGGACAGAATAGCAGATCTGCTGCCTCAGTATCCGTCTATAGGGTGTTTGAGAGTCTGAGAGCTGTACTGCGTGAGGCTATTTGTGAGACACTCTTATCGGACTCAGCAATACAGGATGTATTGATCCAACAGTTCTTTGTCAACAACATTCAGAACCAAAGGAAATGCTAACTTTCAGCAGAGAGCTCTCTCTCTCTCTCCTCTCTCTCTTTCTCTCTCTCTCCTCTCTCTCTCCTCGCTCTCTCTCTCTCTCTCTCTCTCTCTCTCTCTCTCTCTCTCTCTCTCACACACACACACACACACACACACACTTCCTTTCCCTTCCTTCACTCCCTAATATGAGTCATCCCTCTGCTGAGCGAGATAAGCCACCTTGCCCATATTGATGAGATGCTAGAATGCTTTGTTAATGCAATTCTGCACCAAAAAGTAACTGTGCACCCTTTGTATTAGCCAATTATGTGTATCCACACGAAACCCCTGGTTTTCCCTATATAAGCTCCTGCCTAGAGAGGCTCGGGGCTGGACTCAATCTCCTGTGTGGGATACATGTCAGCCCGAGATCTCGTAAATAAAACTGCCTCTTGCTGTTACATCAAGACCGGCTACTCATGTTTCCTGGGGGTACCCCAACCCGTGACATTAGCACCCTGGCAACTGTAGGATGAGGCTCTGCTGTGCTGCCAGCCTGGTGTCTGTGGGACAGCACTTGGGACAGAGCAAAGGCACATGTAGGCCACTCACAAAGCCAGGCAGGGCTCCTGGGCACTGAGCCACCTCTGTTTAGGATGGGCCATCTATCCAGGCCATCAGTCGAATTCAGGGTGGCTGTTTTCTAGCCATCTCTCTCAGGACCTAAGGGCAGTGGGGCAGGTTGTTACAGACAAGCTGTATGGTAGCTGTGGGAAGAGGGGGCAGTGACATGTCATGTATAATGGGCAGGCTTTGGTGACAATGGATACCTGTGCCTCTGTGCAAAGCTTTCTCTAGTCACCAGATGAACCAAGAGTGTGGTCTGGGGACTCTGGCAGGTCCTGTCTTGCACTCTCTACGTCTTATCTTCTTCATTTTAAGTGAGGAACTGTGCTGATGAGCCCGAGGCTATCCCAGCTCTCACCTGCTACAAATAACAGTGGGCCGGCCCCAGACAGTGGCCAAGGCTCTGGGCTCTGTCCTCCCCGTCCCCAGTCACATCAATCCAATCTCTTGTACCTTGTAGGGTAGTGTAGAACAGGGACAATCTTGTTTCTGACCTGACGCAATCCAGTCCTCTCTGACAGGAGTCAAAGGGGGACGCAGTGACAAACAGCGCTCAAGATGAAAATGTCTAGCCACTGTGAACAGGGAAGCCTGGAGGCTAAAGGTCTGGCAGAGTGAGCACTCAGACTTGTCCCAACAGCATCTGGAAAGGAGGCAGAGGAGGAAAGGCTCCACTCTTTCCCCATGTGACTGGTTTCAGCAGGGACAGTCCCTAACAGCAGGCGTGTCCCAGGGGAGGCCATTCTTAATCCTCTGTGTTCACATCAAAGCTGGGCATGGTGACACCTTGTGCTTGTAATTCTAGCATTAGCAAGATAGGGACAAGAGCATCCCCAGGGCTCTGGCCACGAGTCTACCCTGTATCAGTGAAATATATATATATATTTCACACACAGGCACACACACGCACACGCACACACACACACACACACACACACACACACACACACACACACACACACTCCAAATGACTTTGCTTGGCACTGTGCAGCCATATCAGAGGTGGGTGGGAGAGAGGCTGACTCAGAGGCTAATGGTTTTACCTGGGAGGGTGAACTGAGCTAGGGCTGACCTTAGGGATTCTACTTCCTGAACCAATGTTCTTTCCACCATAGGAAACTACAAAGTCCACCCACAGTTTCAAGCCATTTTGCCCTGGGTGTGGCCTTACCTTGTATGCTCCTGCATGGCCGGAACCTGTTAGGTCTCTTCTGGGGATCCCTGCCTGTTCCAAGGCCTCTTCTATAGAGAAGCTGCAGTCCATGATGAAGGTCACCATGTCCTTGAGCTGTTCTGAGTACTCTTCCAGTGAGGTCAGGATGCCAGTGCAGGTGCCAAACTCGTATTTCTGAAACTGTGGACAGATGGTCCTAGAGACACAAAGAGATGCTCACAGGCCCTGGTGTACTTGTTTGTTTGTTTGTTTGTTTGTTTGTTTTTCCAAGACAGGGTTTCTCTATGTAACAGCCCTGGCTATTCTGGAACTTGCTCTGTAGACTAGGCTGACCTCAAACTCACTGAGATTCACCTGCCTCTGCCTCCTCCCCAGTGCCATGATCAAAGGTGTGCACCACTATGCCCATTCGGGCCAACATTGTGCTTATGAAAAGGGCAGCGGAGGGACTCTCTGATGCTGACAGGTCTGGAACTCTACACTGTGGAACTTGGTTTTCATCTCGGGGCTTTGCTGGTGTTCCTGAGGCATGATCAGACCAAAGACACCGAATCAACGTGTGCATAACATAACCTGGGAGCCACCCCATCCCATGTCCTGAACCTCAACATGAGATCAGTCAGATCCACAAGAATGAAACAATGATGGACTTATGCCACAGGGGAAGCTGTTAGACCGAGACAGACTCTGGTGGCCTCTCCTGTGAGGTTGAAATATGTAGATATATATATTGAGTATATAATTATATACTACAATAAAAGTTATTTAAAACATTGAGTTATTTATTCCTGGAATTTCCCCATGCAATATTTTTAGACATTGGTCACCCGTCGGTCACTGAAATTGTTGAGTGTGAACAGGGGCTAAGGGGGACGTCTGCTGCTTAAGAGTGTGGGCAAACATGCACAATATGAATGGTATTTTCCTCTGAGGGTTAGTGATTCGAGCATTGTTCTTAATCCTGTGCAAAGGCTTTCTGGTAGGAGTGATAAAGTGACAGGTGGCAGTGCCTGTCACGGTTAATTCTAATCATCAGTTTGAACTACCTAGAACCACATGGGAAGAGACTCTCAGGCTGGCCTGTAAGAGTGTCTTTGGGAGAGTGCATTGATTAATTGAAGTGGGAAGATGCATCTCCTATGGGTGGCACCATTCCCTAGGCAAGGGGATCCTGAACTGGATAAGAGTGGAGAGAGCAGTATAGCTGAGCTGGCATTCATGCGTTTGTGTATTGCTCTTGGATCAGGTAAGGTCAGTGCACACCTTTAATCCCAGGCCGCAGAGGTGGGAAGACCTCTTTGAGTTCTAGTCTACATAGTTAGTTCCAAGTCAACTAAGGGTACATAATGAGATCCTATATTAAAACAAACAAACAAAACAAAACAAAAACAAAACAAACAAAATCCTGACCCCTTCTCTGGTCTATGTTTATAATGTTACTGGCTGCTTCAAGTTCCTGTCACCTCCTCGTGGTTATCCTGAACTAAAATAACTCCCACCCCGACAGTTGCTTTTGTCAGGGTATTTTATCATGACAATAGGAAATTAAGCTAAGGTATAGTCCAAAAGATTTCTCCAGGCTTGGAGCAAGGGCAGGAGCAGGAGCAAGTGTGGAGTTGGAGGAGAGAGCATGAAATAGGAGGGGTAGAGAGGCTGCTGAGCAGTGGTCCTGTGAGGGTCCAGGTCAGGACCTGTGTGGTCCCCAAGGCAGGACCACAGTGTACCTGATACCATAGCACCCCAGCTGCAGCGTCCTCCCTTACAACTACCGTAGCACAGGCTTCTTACCTTATGTCTGGAACAGCACTCAGCTGAGGAAATGTCTTCTCCGGCTCACTTTGTCCGAGTAGGGGTAGAGGACCATGGTTACCCTGGCAGAAGCTTTCAAAGGCTGGTGCTAGGGATCTGGGCAGGACCACCACACTAGCCGGCTGGAGTCCTGGGTTGGGTGGGGATGGGATGAAGGCACACTTGGTGGCAGCTTGCAGACCCCGAGTTAATTCCATTTTTGATTGACACGTTTTAGATGCACACAGTAATGTACTTAAGTGTACAGCATAGCTGTGTATGGTGGAGGAGCACACCTATAATATTAGCACTCAGGAGGCTGGGGCAGGAGATCACAAGCTTGAGGTCAGTCTGGGCTATACAGTGAGACTCCATCTCAACAAACAAACATGCAAAGAAGCAAATGGAAATATAGAGTCTAGTGCTTTTTATAGAATAAACACACCCACCTAGCAAGCACCCAGATTGGGAGACATGATTGCAGAATCGGCATCTTGGCTGCTCCATCCATTGTACACTATCCTAACTTTTTTTTTTTTTTTGGTTCTTTTTTTCGGAGCTGGGGACCGAACCCAGGGACTTGCGCTTCCTAGGCAAGCGCTCTACCACTGAGCTAAATCCCCAACCCCACTATCCTAACTTTTAATCCACACATGGCCCATTACTGGACTTCATATAGTGGAATCGAACATATAGTATCTATCTTTAAAGTCCTAGTCCTTTTGCTAATGTCTCGGAATTGACTCATATCGTTGCATTCAGTGGTAGTCTGTCCACCTGCTATGGGGTGTGGTGTATTCACCCGCGTGAGAATTGACCTCTGCCTGATGGGAAAGGACTTCTCACTTAGGTTATTGCAAATGGCACCCTCATGAGCTTTACAGAGTGCGCATGCACTCTCTCACTTGCCATCCACCTAGGCTTGCAGTGGAAACACCCAGTCAGCTTTACTGAGTATTGCGCATTCCTATTGTGGCTCAACCCAGTGGCACAGCCATGGTGGGCATCTCTGGGACCTGGTGCTGCATGCCTTTGTCCTGGTGGCTGTGTCATGGAGTGACGCTGTATTTGCAATGGGCTGTACTGGTTACCTCATTGAATGACAAAAGCAACTTGGGAGGAGGAAGGACTTGTTTTTGGTTCACAGTTGCAGGAGATACAGTTATGGTCTCTCTGTGTCTGTCTGTCTGTCTCTGTCTCTCTGTTGAAATAGCTCAGAGGATTATATCTGCATCTAATCATGGTTGTCCTCAGTAGAACAAGACTGCAACTGATGTTGATGCTCTTCTGTGTACCTTTTCTAGTGTATAAATCTAGCACTGTGTTTGGACGGGCCCCCAGAAGTCCATGGGTCAGAACTTTGGTTCCTCAGTGTGCCTGTGGGAGGCGGAGCCTAATGGGAGGTGTTTGAGCTACTATGAGGCTGCCACCCTCACTAGTGGGTTAATACCTCCCCATGGGACACTTTATTCCCATTAGCCTTGTTTAATCGCCACAAAGACAGTAGTTTTTTTTTTTTTTTCTTTTTTTCGGAGCTGGGGACTGAACCCAGGGCCTTGCGCTTGCTAGGCAAGCGCTCTACCACTGAGCTAAATCCCCAACCCCAAGACAGTAGTTTTAAAGCAACCTGTCATTCCTGCTTGCCCTTGGGCCTGTAGCTGCTTGCCTTCTGCTCTCCATGAGTTAAAGCTGTCCGAAGGCCCCTGCTACATTCTAGCACCAAGCTCTTGAATTTTCTACCTTTCCTAAACCATAAACTAACAGAAACTCTTTCTTGTTTTTATACATTACCTGCTATGGTGATTAACCCTATCCACTAGATGAAATTTAGAATCACCTTAGAAACAAATATCTGGGCGTGCAGAAATTTGTGTTCAGACTAGGTTGATGGAGTAGGAAGACTCACCCTAAATATGAGTGACACCATCCCACGGGCTGGGGTTCAGGACTAAATAAAGAGGAGAAAGTGCATTGAGCAGCAACATGCGTCTCTCTCTGCTTCCTGACAGCTGAAGCCATGTGACCATGCGTCTCCGGCTCCTACAGCCATATCTTCCCAAGTGGACTGTGTCACCCGGAACTGTGAGCCACAGCAAACCCTTCCTCTCATAACTTGCTTCTGTCAGGTGTTTCGTCCCAGCAATGAAGACAGGTAACCAACACGCCCAGTATCACGTGTTTCGCTGCATTAAGGGAGAGACTACACCACAGACCGAGAGCTGTGTTCTACTGGAGAATAACCTCAGGGACAATTTTCCTAACTGCCAGATGGACTCCATCAACCTGTGGACCTTTCTGCCCGACAAGAACACTATTAGCAGACATTTATTGTGTTGCTCTGTGCTAAGTGATTCAGGACCCCTTTGTCATGGCACTGTATCCACTGGGTTATGGGCTTTGGGCCTTTGTATGATGGATTCGAGACCTCCTCTGAGAAGAGGGGTGCAGTAGACATGACTATCTTCTGGGTGAACCTGAGGACCAGCAAGTGGGGAGACAGCACTGGCACCTATCACGGGGAGATGCACAGTGTCTGCCAAGGTCACCCAGAGTTTTCCAAAGGAGGACACTCAGGCGTGAGGAGGACACTGGTGCATGTCTCAAGCTTGCACAGCTGGGGGTCCACAATGACCTGCACCTGCAGTGAGGTGGAGAGGAGGAAGCCAGCTTAAAGGCCTTCCCTCCTCTCTCCTCTGCCTCTTCCCTCCGAAGCCTATTGTGAGGACAAATTGGATTTCTAATGCAATAAATCAGGGAGGCATTAGGGATACAAAGCTCCTTTGTTTCCTTTTTAATTAAATGCACTTCGGGAGCTGAGCTTAGGTTTTGTTCATCTTCACTGAGATGAATAGAAAAATCCTGAGTTGTCCCCATTCGCAACACAATATGGAATGGCCCCCTTAAGGTCCCTCTTTAGAGGGCGGTGGGGCAGATCACACTTCTAGGTGAGGGTACCTTCCAGCTCAGGGTGATTCATGCACCCCCGGGGGCTCTCGGGTTCCATTTAAGGTCTTGATACTTTCTCTTTGTGGTGAGAAACTGAGTGATTTATTCTGAGTCTTTTAACCGAAAATCGATTTTTTTTTAACATGAAGAAACAGGGGGAAAAACACTTTAGTGCTCTCAATTGGATTTAAAGCTTATAAAACTCAGCTCTAGGCTGAAGTTTCTAGCGTTGGGGACATGAACATTCTCCTGATGGATCATTCTATAGCAGCTCTTGGCTTGAAGAACCTTAACCCCCCAAGGGGCTCTCCAAGAGGGTCCTGGGGAGGAGCCTGTCCACATTTCCATTCTGGAAACAAGCATGGGAAAGTCACACAGGTTACTCACAGGGTGCCTCTAGTGAGGAGCAAAGTCAGAAATCACACCCTCAGTGTCTATTCTGGAGATTTAAGGCCTGGGCTGCTCAGACCCACAGCCTCCTGAAGGTCCAGGAGGCAGTCATTGTCTGGGGTGAAACTCACATTTGCTGACTGTGTACAATGACTTTGATAGACCTTGGAAATCTTCTATACAAATTCTGCTTCTCTTTATTCACGTATTAATAGATCACTTTCATTGGCTTGGGCTTCATTGACTCAGCGTTAGTCATAAGACTTGTTTTGGCTGAGACGACATTAGGACCTTAGTCTGCGGTGTGAACCGTCTAGAGCCATGGCTTGCCTATATACCTTAGTGGACTGCTTTCTCTTGGACTCCTGAGCTACTGCAGGAAGAGGTTTGTGGGCTGGAGAGATGGCTTAGTGGTTAAGAGCACTGACTGCTCTTCCAGAGGTCCTGAGTTCAAATCCCAGCAACCACATGGTGGCTCACAACTGTCTGTAATGGGATCTGATGCCGTTTCTGGTGTGTCTGAAGACAGCTACAGTGTACTTATATATAATGAATAAATAAATCTTTTTTTTAAAAAGAAGTTTGCGCCGTGTTGGAGAGTGCTCTAGTTTGCCTTTCTATTGCTGTGAGAAACACTATGACCACAAGCAACTTGAGAAGAAAAGGATTTAATATGGCTTACACTTCTGGGTTACAATTGGTCATTTAGGGTAAGTTAGGGAAGAAATCCAAGTAAGAACTGAGGCAGAAACTGTGGCGGAATCCCACTTACTGACTTACTCACTACCTGGCTCATGCTCAGTTAGCTTTCTTTCTTTCTTTTTTTTAAAGATTTATTTATTATATATAAGTATACTGTAGCTGTCTTCAGACACACCAGAAGAGGGCATCAGATCTCATTACAGATGGTTGTGAGCCACCATGTGGTTGCTGGGATTTGAACTCAGGACCTCTGGAAGGGCAGTCAGTACTCCCAATCATTGAGCCATCTCTCCAGCCCATTAGTTAGTTTTCTTATACAGACCAGACCCACCTACCTAGGAATGGAGCTGCCCACAGTGGGCTGGAACCTATTCAGATAATTAGTAATGCCCCCACAGACATGGCCACAGACAAATCTGATTGAGGAAATTACCAGTTAAGGATCCTTCTTCCCAGGTGACACTTGGCATTGTCAAGCTGACAATAAAAACTAACCAGCAGAGAGCTCCACAGAAGAAAATTTTAGGCTCTCTGGTCCCGTCATTCCAGTGGACATCAGAATATGAGGGAGAAGCCCATGAATGGTCCAGCCTCGTGCTGCAGCCAGAGGAACTCCTTCACAGAGCTGAGCAAGCCTCAGCTGTAGACTTGTGAAAATTATGGTCCTAAGCCATTACTGCTTAGGGTACTTTGTTGAGCAACAATAGGCAGTCATTCACCCACAAATAATAGTGTAAGCCTGACATAACAATACACTAAATAAGCGCTCTCTTGCTTTAAGGACATTAAGTACACTGCTGGGTTTTCCTTTGGTTGTAGCATAACTAGAAAAAAACCTATAGGCTATTTCCTTTCTTCCTTTTTTAAAAATTAATTAATTAGTTGATTAATTTAAATTTTTGTGGTGCTAGGAATAGAACCAGGGCCTTTAGCATAATAGGCAAGTTCTTTACCGCCAAGCCACGTCCAAGCCCTTAAATGTTTGTTTGTAGTGTGAACTATTGGTGGTACTTAGGTCAGGGACATATCTGGGGTGTGTGTGTGTGTGTGTGTGTGTGTGTGTGTGTGTGTGTGTGTGTGTGGACTCAGAGGGTCAGGATCTCAAGGTTATCCTCAGCTAGGTAAAGAGTTTGAATTCATCCTGGGTTAGCTACATGAGACCCTGTCTTAATAAAACCTGCCGTCAAACACCCAGACAAACATCTATTCCCACTTACCTCCAGTCATGCTGGATATGTTTCTGATGTGTGCTGCCTTCGGTAGACTCCTTATGGCAGAGGGGAGACAAGACCTCAAGAGAAGTGAGAAGGGTACCATACCATCCCAGAATGAGCCGCAGAGAACCTGTAGGGTGGAGGTAGGCAGAGGTTAGAAGCAATGTCGCTATAGACCCAGAGTTGGTGTTGGATTCTGTGCCCTGGGCTATCCTAACACTTGGTGACTTCTGCACGCTCTTCGCCTGACCTGGGTATTTTCCATCCTGCTCTGAGGCCTTTGTGTTCCACAGTAGCAGCTGAGAATCCAGTCTCAGCAGAGCGGCACCAGGCTGGGACAGAGCCTCACCGTCTTAGGAACATTCTTTGAACTATTCTTCTGGGGCTGGAGCCACAGCCGCTAATGCTCCACTTGACTTTGAACTCCCTTCTCTCCCAGGTACCTGCTAGACAGAGACACAGCTTAGACTTCCTCTGCAGGCTCCACAACACCAAGGACAACCCAAATAGTACAGCCTGAAATTCTGTCCACAGATCTAGTAAAGGAGGGAATGGTATTTATAGTCACGAACGAAACGTCAGCTCCATTAGCTGTCTCCTGTGACTTTTGATGAGTTTGATTGGATGAGTTCTTAGAAAGTAGGAACTTGATGTCCTCTACCTACAGTGATTTTTATGGGTTTTGGCAAATGAGTAAATGTTATACATTTTAAATATAGAATGTGTTTTAAGGTTATAATTAAAAGTTTAAAAACTTGGGACTTGGGCAATCACTCAGTTGGTAAAGGGCTTGCTGTGTAAGTGTAAGGACCTGAGTTTCAGGTCCAGCATCCACGTAAAAAGCCGGGCATAGCACAGTGTGCTTGGAAGTGTGTGTAACACTAGTGAGGTAGAGACACGAGGAACCGTGGGACTTGATGGCCAGCCAGTCCAATCAATCAGTGAGCTGCAGGTTCAGTCTTAGAAAACAAGGTGGAGGGGTTGGGGATTTGGCTCAGTGGTAGAGCGCTTGCCTAGCAAGCACAAGGCCCTGGGTTCGGTCCCCAGCTGCAGGGGAAAAAAAAGGAAAAGAAAACAAGGTGGAGAATCATTAAGTAAGATCTCCAATCTTAACCTCTGGCCGCCAAGCACACATGCACCCATGTGCACACACACCCCACCCAACATGTGTGACTACCTGTGAACACATATACTTCATATAAAGTTTGAAAATTATTTTAAAAATGCAGAAATGGTCTCAAATTGGTAGGAAAGTATGCCTAGAAAGAAATCTTGTAACTTAATTTTTCTTGTGGTACAGAGTGTTCAGATGGGTTAGCTAACAGCACTGACCTCTGACCCACATCCCTTTTATCCAAGCAGACCAGCTGCCTGGCGTGAGAACATACAAGCAAGTGGTTTGTTGAATGACCGGCTGATTGCAGAGTGGAAGAAAATATGGCTTGAGAGCAGTGTTACAGTGAGGAATTTTAGATAAGCCTAATTTCCCACAACCCTTTCTGTCCAAATAGACGTATTCAGTGAGATTCAAAACCACCAATTTGTGTTTTCAACTCTAGTCAATCTCTTAGGTAAGAAAACCATGTAAGCTTCAGGTCTAATTTAAGAAAGGTTTGAGCTTGTATAGACTCCCAAACAAACAAAAGAACGAGATTGTTCTAGGAAGAAGAGAGATGCATTTAAAACCGACTTGAGAGCTTTGATTTAATAGCTGCAAACAAAGAGGGCACAGAAGAGAGAACAGTTAGTCCTAGCTGGTTTGGAGAGCAGGAGGGGTCAGGTGAGGTTGGATTCCAGGCCCCAGTGGAAGGCAAAGCTGAGGCCTAAGGCAGCCGCTCCCTCTAGCAGGTCGAAGTAGTGTTTTTCTCCTGGACTGGCAGGCCTCACTCCAGGCCAAGCGGCTAGTCAGCTGCTGAGATCCTAGATGTCTGTGGTTCCCAGAGTCACTGCAGGGGACTTAACGCCTCTGTCTGTCGCTCAGTAAAGGCCAAAGTCAGAGCTATTCTGCAGCCACATGGGAGACGGCAGTCAGAGCCACTGGTCTCAGCTCCAAGTGTAGATAGACGATGAAGGGCTTGTACCAAACCCTGCTGAAGGAGACATCCGTGCTCGTAGCTGACTGCAAGTGAAAGCTGGGCTAGACATCGGTTATAGCTTTAGTCCATCACCTGAGGGATGTTGTCTTCCTTCCCTTTATTTACCTATTGTGTTAATAGAAATATAGATGGATAAGGCAGGCACATGCAGGTGGTGGCCCACACCTTTAACCCCAGCACTCTGGAGGCAGAGGCAGGCGACTCTCTGAGTTTGAGGCCAGCCTAGTCTACACAGCAAGTTCCAGGAGAGCCAAGGCTACACGGAGAAACCCTGTCTCGAAAATTAAAAAAACCAACAGCGACCATCCAATAAGTAAATAAAAATGGATCCTCAATTGACTTTCCAACCTGGAAATAAATATGGGTAGGTGGAAACCTGTCCTGTGGAACACACGATGCAGGCTTGCCACACGCGTGTTCAGCAAGAAGGAAAAGAAGGTAGCATCCCATCTAGCATCCGACTTCCGGTCTCATGGGTTACTCCCTGAACAGAGGTTAAACAGCTGGAGACTGTCTGCTCATAACAAGTGATAGCAGTTGCCACCATCTCTGGGCACCTACTGTGCCAGGCACCATCTATTGGCTATTTATAATAGCCCCTAAAGAAAGGCACAGTTTAGTTCTTTGTAGACAAGGAAACAAAGGCCAAGGGAGGTCCAAGAAGTTACATAAAGTCCATAATTCATGAGTAGAGACCAAATCCAAACCTGATTTATGTCTATGAGTGATTGCTAACTATCTACCCAACATCTATGTTTTTACATATCTATGTAATCATCCATTCATCCATCCATCATCATCTATCCATCATCATCTATCCATCCATCATCCATCCATCCATCCATCCATCCATCCATCCATCCATCCCATCCATGGTATATCAGTATACCTTAGTAATACCACAGACCATTCCTTATTAATCACAATGTGATTGTAGGGCCAGAACCTATATGTTTCTTAGAAGACTGAATACTGAACTCCTTTGGCTTTCCATCATGGCCTCTGGTGAACCCATGCAGGGTGGCCCAAGTGTCTCCTTCCTCAGTAACTTCCTCTAGAAGCAGGAAGAGACAAAATCCAAATGGTGAGTTCAAAGAAGCTGCCTTCCTATCAAGAATCAAGAACTTTCTCTTTCAATCTCTCTCTCTCTCTCTCTCTCTCTCTCTCTCTCTCTCATAGAACAAACTATTTTTTTTCTTTTTTTTTTCGGAGCTGGGGACCGAACCCAGGGCCTTGCGGTTGCTAGGCAAGTGCTCTACCACTGAGCCAAATCCCCAACCCCTAGAACAAACTATTAAATCCACAAATATTATTCTTTAGCATCAAAGGTCCTAAAACTGGGCTGTTGTATTTAGATCTGATTCTTCTTCCCCTGTTCCATGCTCCCAAAAACAAGACTCAGACTCAAAGTATATTTACAAATACCTTGGTCACATAACTAGGTTCTTTTCTAGCTAGAATCATAATTTAAGACAACCCATTTATTTTAACCTGCATTCTGCCACATGATTGGTCACATGTGTATGCTTTTACCATACAACTGTCTGGTTACATCTTCCTACACCTGCTCTATCTGAGTCCCACCTTTCTTTCCTGCCTAAGCCCTAGGCCATAGACCTTTAAATTGACATCTATAGAATGTACAAGATATTCTTTCTGCACTGGGCCCCAAAGACAACATCCTCTCAGCAGAGTCCGAGACATTCCAACTCCAGGGTAAAACTCTCCGGTCCATTGCTATGGTAGATGACGAAATCCCACCTTCCCAGAGCCACCTCTTTGCTTTATTCAGTTCTAGGAATGCATCCTAAGATATTTTCAAGTAGTGAATAAGATCCCAGAGTGCATAGCAGTGCTGATTGTCATGTAAATGATTTAAAAACAACTCAATAGAAGCTAATTGAACACATCCAGGATTGGTAATATTGAAAATTACATGTGTGGTATATGTCTTGTCTCTTCTCTGACATAACAAATACAGGCAACTGAGTAGTTCATTTAAGATATATGTGGGGCTGGGGATTTAACTCAGTGGTAGAGCGCTTACCTAGCAAGTGCAAGGCCCTGGGTTCGGTCCCCAGCTCCGAAAAAAAAAAAAAAGAACCAAAAAAAAAGATATATGTATATGTACACACACACACACACACACACACACACACACACACACACACACACATATATACATATATATGTTTAGTAGTCAGGTATGATGGCACATGTCTTTAGTCTCAGCATTTAGGAGGCTGAGGTAGGAAGATTGCCAATTTAAGGCCAGAATGGACTTCCCATTGGGTTTACAGTATGAGTTACAGAACAGCCAGGGCTACACAGAGGAACCCTGATTCCATAATCCATAAAAATACAAACTAAAAACAAACAAATAAACAAATGAAACCTAGCCACTGTAGGGCACACATTCAAACCACACCCAGACCAGAAAATGTCAGATCACTTAACTATTTTTTTAAATGAGCTAACCCTTCAATTTTTTTTTTTTTACATTTTATTTGTTTGTTTGTTTCTGCTCTCTCGCACATTCACATGAATTGAATTCAGTCTGTTGGGTGTAGCGGCAAACAGCCTTAGCTGCGGAGTCATCTCACCAGACCTAAAGGAGGTATCTCTTTGTGCCTCATCTAAAACAATTTCTCCAGCATATGAAGGAAACAAGGCTAGGGATTCTCTGTGTACAAGTACACTACCCATATTCAAATCCATATAGACCAACTCTAGAAGGGTAGACATGGAGGTGATGGGGGAAGAGCTAAACATGGGAGTCCTGCACATGGAGAGGTTGACTTGTGTTCCTATGCATCCTTAAGTCTGTCCTGGCCTTCATCCACTCTTAAGCCTCTCTCTTCATCCAACTCCAGGGAGCCAGAGACACTCAAGAGGGCCTTCCTACTCATTTGAATGTTCTACACTCTGCCAGAAATCCAGAGCTTCCATTGTTCTCTCAGAGAGCATGGCCCTTCTCGCCATCTCTGTGCCAGCTGAGGGGTGCTGGGAACACTGAGGAAGAGACCAGAGAGGTGACCTTTTTAGTGTTCTACTGCTGTGAAGAGACACCATGACCATGGCAACTCTTATAAAAGAAAACATTGAATCAAACCTTTCTTAGAGTTTCAAAGATTTAGTTCATTTTCATTGTGGAAGGGAGCATACAGCAGGCAGGCAGACATTGTGCTGGAGAAGTAGCTGAGACTTTGGGCTTGGAGCAGGCTTTTGAAACCTCGGACCCCACCCCCAGTGACTCACTTCCTCCAACAAAGCCACACCTCCTAATCCTTTCGAATAGTGCCACTCTCTGGTAACAAAATATTCAAATCTATGAGCTTAGGTCAGTCATTCTTATTTAAACCACCACAATGACCTAGAGTGTGCTCTGAAGTGGAGAGGGATGGGGCAATATTTGTGATCCAATTCTAAATTTTCTCTCATAAATTATCTACAGTTTATACTTAGACAGACTGCACCAGTGTTCAAGCACAGTACATCTACCCATCCACCCATACATCTACCCATTCATCCATCAATACATCTATCCATCCACTCATTTATTCACCCATCGGTCCAAATACCCATCCATCCATCCACCCATCCACCATTCATCCATGCATCCATTCACCCAGCCATCCATCATCCATCCACCCATCATCCATCCATCCATCATCCATTCACCCATCATCCATCCATCCATCATCCATCAATCCGTCCACCTGTTCATCCATCCGTCCATCTATCCATGAAATATCATGGTGAAAGTGCAAACCAAGAGAGAGTTGGCATCTCAACCTAGCTATACCCGTATGTGGAATCATTGACCTCTCTGTCTGTTTTCTCATTAATGCCTTGTGACCACTACTATGAACCTCAGTAGTTGTGCTCAGCCCTAATGGGTTGGCACATGTGAAGTTCATGGGTCACTTCCTGGCCTGGCTTCCATTTAGCCTTGCAGAAGTATTGCCTTCATTTGTTACTCTATGTGCAATGTGCTGGAGACACTGTGGTAAGAAGACGACAGCCACAGCCCACGCCCATAGGGATTTACCAGCCTAAGAGACAGACATTAAACACATAATTACCATCAGCCTGTCTCCTGTGGAGAGAAAAGAAGTAAACAGTTAGCTACAATACAATGTGCTTAGCATTCCTAGGCTACAAGGACTAGGGCTAGAAAAGGAGCTGAATCTGAAAGGATGAATAGGGGTTCCTTGAGTAAAAGTGAAAGACCTTTTCAGCCCATGGACAGAAGGGGCAAAGGTAGGGAAGCTCGTGGAGAGATCCAACGTTCTGTGACACAGGTAAGGAAGGGGTGGCAAGAAGAGAGGCACCAGCAACAATACCTGACACACAGGAAGCACTCATTCTGTGTCTCCTGTCAGGGCTGTGAGTACCGAAAACATCACTCACTAGGACCCTGGAAATGAGGCTGCCAGAGAGGCAAGAGAGAGGTCATGAGGCTGAGAAGCCCAAGGCAGCATGTGTTTCAGGGAGAAACCAGTGGTTCACAGGGCTCAAGTACTATAAAGTGCAGCAAGCCTTCACTGGGAAATGCTCTTTTCCCCACACCATCATGCTCTGTCATCAGCAAACACAGAGGACACTTATATTGATGTAGGACTGTCTCTGGGACCTCAGAGGGCACACACAAACTACGAGATACAGTCCATTTCCTGAACGCTTGAGGTCTAGGCTAGAAGACTTGTTTACAAGAACTAAGAATTTTCGGTGTTACAAAACTCCACTTCTGGCTTTCGTAGCTGTCCCCTGGATCAGTTCCCCAGAGTCCCTCCATGTGACAATGGAGCAACAGAACGAGTAGGTGTTCAGACCTTGTCTCTACTCATTAATTTCTGTGGTGGGAGTTGCTCAGTGTTTGCCAAGAGAGTTGCTGGTGGTAGCCTAAATACAACTGCGAATTTGCAAAATAAATGTTGCTGTAAGGAAGAAGGCATCCTAACTGTACAAACATCTCATTAGAAATGTCATGACAATAACAGAGACAAAAGATCAGGGAAATGCTGGCAGTCATAATTAGCATTTGTTTATTTAATAGGTCAGACGTGAGCGCTCCCAATATGAAGAGAATCATTAACAAACAAGTATTTCCCATCATCAAGACAAATGCTGGTTCTTTCACCTTCCCTTTAGGTGAAGTCTTTAGATGGAACAGAGAAAGGTAGAAGCCAAAGGCCGGGTTTGGGGAACAGGAAGTCATGGTGACTCAAAGCAGGGTGTCAGAGCCCACGTAGAATGAGGACCCAAGTCTAAGGAAGATGGCCTGGACTTTGGTGTCACAGCTTCACAGGGTGAGGGTGTGCCCCTGTGGTGGTAGTGGTAGGGTGTTGGTCAGACCTGGCTTACAGGGGAGAGAGTCCAACCAGGCTGAGGAGGCTGCTTTGTGGAGAAGGAGGAGGTGGCAAGAGGAGATTTGGCTCTATCTAAAAGGTCAATGTGATACAATCCTGAGAACCTTCTCTCAGGGATACAGGGAGGTACAGAATGAGAAGGAAAAGCCTGTAATAAACCCTGGAGTTTCTGAATCCCATCAGGATATGTCCCTGGGAATAGTGGTTCCCATTGCCTAGAATTAGCTATGTGTTTTATGTCAGGGACTCATTTCTGTAGCTCTGGCTAGTTTAGAACTCTCTATGTAAACCAGGTTGGCCTTGAACCCACAGAGATCTGCCTGCCTCTGCCTCTTAAGTCCTGGGGTTAGATTGGTGCTTGGCAAAGCTAGATTTTAAAGAATGTAGGTGGAGACAGATCGATAGATCGATAGATAGATAATAGATAGATAGATAGATGATGGATGGATAGATAGATAGATTGATAGATAGATAATAGATAGATAGATGATAGATAGATGGATGGATAGATGATAGATAGATAGATAGATAGATAGATAGATAGATAGATAGATAGATAGATAGATAGATAGATAATGTCTCTCCCAGCTCTGCCTGGAAGCGGAGGAATAAACATACTTAATAATGCATGGATTGTGAACTTAGAATACCTTTTTGTTAAGATGAATTGAGATTCCTTGGGGGGAAATTCATCCTGAGAAAGAACGTCCTCTTCTAGAAGACCAAGGTTCAATGTCCAGCACTCACATGGTGTCTCGCAACAGTTTATAACTCCAGTTCCCAGAGGATCTGACACTCTTCCACAGACACCAGGCACACAACGCAAAGTAGGTGCTTAACAAAACACTTCTATACATAAAAAAATGACAAAATGGGAAAATGTATCCAAAGCATGTTTTACTTGTAATGGTTAGTGTTGTTAACTTGAATCCAGAATCAGCTATAGGACAAGCCTCTGTCTGTGCACACCTGTTGGGGCTATCTAGGTTACGGCTAGCCCTGAGGGTGTCTGTATCTCCACTGTGTTAACTGAGATGGAAAGACTCGTTTTAATTGTGGGCAGGGCCTTCTCTGGTCAGCGGATATTGGGCTGTATAAGATAGAGACAGCAGCTAAACATTTGTATTGATTGTGCTGTGTGGGAACCGTAGCCATGATGTGACCAGCTGCCTTATGTTCTTGATGCTGTGACCCCACACTCTCATGGACTGTTGTTCCCTTCCATTGCGGACTGAAATAAGCCCTTTCTCCCTTTGGTCACTTTTGTCAGGGTATCTTTTATCTCATAACAGGAAAGAAAACTAAGGAAACCATAATACAAACTTTGAATTTAAAATTTAACCAATACAGCCTGTCACCACGATTGCCGGGGCAAGGCACCCATGATCCTGGGACATCTTGTGTAGAAAGAAAACGTGTGTTCAAAGAATACTGAAGCACACAGAAAGGACACAGGCAAAGGACTTCCACATTGGGGGGATTTTAGATCTTTGAATAAATGATGGTGGAATTGGAGGGATGGCTCTGCAGTCACGAGCACTGGCTGCTCTTCTAGAGGAACCCAGTTGCATTTTCAGCACCAGGATGGCAGTTTGCAGCTGTCTGTCACTCCAGTTCCTAAAGGATCTGTCACTCTTTTCTGACTTCCCCAGGTTCCAGGTACACATGTGGTGTACAGACATAAAGCACCCATACACATACAATAAATAAACATTAAATGATGAAAGGAACATGGACTAGAGGTGAAACTCAGCAGGCAAGGGTGCTTGTCTCCAAGCCTGAAGTCTGAGCTCCATCCCCAGGACCCCCATGATGAAGAACAGCATCAACTCAGATCTCTGCACATACACTGTGGCTCATGTACACCAGTCAGTCAGTCAGTCAGTCAGTCAGTCAGTCAGTCAGTCAGTCAGTCAGCCAGCCAGCCAGTCAGTCAGCCAGCCAGCCAGTCAGTCAGCCAGTCAGTCAGTCAGTCAGTCAGTCAATCAGTCAGTCAGCCAGCTAGCCAGCCAGTCAGCCAGCCAGCTAGCCAGTCAGTCAGTCAGCCAGACTGTCAGTCAGCCAGTCAATCAGTCTGTCAGTCAGTCAGCCAGACAACCAGTCAGTCAGTCAGTCAGTCAGTCAGTCAGTCAGTCAGTCAGTCAGCCAGCCAACCAGCCAACCAGCTAGCCAGCCAGTCTGTCAGTCAGCCAGTCAGCCAGTCAGTCAGCCAGTCAGCCAGTCAGCCAGTCAGCCAGTCAATCAGTCAGTCAATCAGTCAATCAGTCAATCAGTCAATCAGTCAATCAATCAGTCAGTCAGTCAGTCAGTCAGTCAGCCAGCCACCCAGCCAGCCAGCCAGCCAGCCAGCCAGCCAGTCAGTCAGTCAGTCAGTCAGTCAGTCAGTCAGTCAGTCAGCCAACCAGTCAGTCAGTCAGTCAGTCAGTCAGTCAGCCAGCCAGCCAGCCAGCCAGCCAGCCAGTCAGCCAGTCAGTCAGTCAGTCAGTCAGTCAGTCAACCAGTCAGTCAGTCAGTCAGTCAGTCAGTCAGTCAGTCAGCCAGTCAGTCAGTCAGCCAGTCAATCAGTTAGTCAGTCAGTCAGTCAGTCAATCAGTCAATCAGTCAGTCAGTCAGTCAGTCAGTCAACCAGCCACCCAGCCAGCAAGCCAGCCAGCCAGCCAGCCAGCCAGCCAGCCAGCCAGCCAGCCAGTCAGTCAGTCAGTCAGTCAGTCAGTCAGTCAGTCAGTCAGTCAGTCAGTCAACCAGCCACCCAGCCAGCAAGCCAGCCAGCCAGCCAGTCAGTCAGTCAGTCAGCCAGCCAGCCAGTCAGTCAGTCAGTCAGCCAGCCAGCCAGCCAGCCAGCCAGTCAATCAAATATAGTAAAGTAGAAATATTGGTAGGATCTGTCTATAACTCACTAGCAGAGGAATCTCTATATCATTGCAGATATTTAATATGATATTAAATCATTGAAAATTGGGGGCTGCTATGATAAAGCACATGGATTCTGAGGCTGTTGTTCTTGTATTTCATCATTCTGATTGTTTCAGAGTCTTGAGATGAGAAGAAATAAACTATGGTAAAAATTAAATTGTGGGTAAACAAAACGTGGAGTCTATAAACAGTGGGAGAGCTTTCGTCTTTGATGACGCCTGTTATAAGAGACAAACCCTGAGGGCACTATGTTAACTGAAGTAAACTGGACACAGAAAGACTGATACTGAGTGAGTCCACCCAGTGGATCCAACATCAGCCTAGTTCACAGACGCGGCCTAGAGCAGGAGTTGGCCTATAGTGGGCAGTTTGTGTTTAGAGTTTGGGAAAAGATGGTGGCAGCATCTTAATGTCACAGGTCAACGCACATAAAACCGAAAAGCAACAGGAAAATGTCATGTAACGTATATTTTACTATACTAAGAAATTTGAAGTTTTAAAGTGAGTATTTAAAAATGTTAGCTGAGACAGTTAATATTAACACTCGCTTTAAATGCTCAGTTGAAATCAGAGGTGTGGAGAGTTCCTTCAGACAGACTCCTGTGGGTCTTGATTAACCTCGAGGTTCCCGTCTCAACCCTATAGGAAGGGAGCTTGTCTTGGGAAAGGGAGGCTTTGTGTGGATATTTTGCGTGGCCAAACGTTCACTGTAGGACTTTGACAATCTGGCCATTAACTCTGTCTGCCAGCATGACTCTGAACGTCCATGTTTAGAATCATAGAATGTCCGAGAACTATGTTCTTCAAAGTAAATCTGCCTCGAATTGTCTAGCCAAGTAGAGTAACCCAACCATGGGGCGAAACTCCAAGGCATGACTGCTCTGGGCAAGAAAGGCATCCTTGGGCTTTGGAGCTGGCTTGGCCTGTGAAACCAGAGCACACGTGTTTGCTTATTTAATACAGAGTTTCTGCAATCGTTCCATCAGGCCAAATTCCTGTAACCACGAAATAGGACCCAGGAATCCACATGGTGTCTGAGTGTAGATGCTGCCAACAGTCAATGCCAAGTCACATGGTTCCCCGGGTAGGTCCTAGGCTAAACCAGGAGGTCACTTTAAGGATGTCTAGCTAGTTTCGCACTGCCCAGTTTAATGGTATGATCTACAAGGATACCAGAGGCATCATTCTTTGATTGGGGGGTGGTTAGAGGCTTCAAACATTTCAGTGGCTAGCACAGGGGTTTGGTAGCAAGACCCTGAAGATGCTGCCTGCACGCACAGAGGTGTGCTGAACTAAGTAGTAAAGGCTATGTTCCTGCTCTTTAAGCTTCTTTGTTTTCCGTGTCAGATGCCACACATGCCAGGATAGACATTTTGTTAGCATCCTCCAGGGCTATGATTTTTACACTTTCTAATATGCAACTGTTTGTGGATTGATTATGTCACTAATTTTTTAAAAACGATTTATTTATTTTATATATGCAACTACACTGTCACTCTCTCACAAGACACACCAGAGGAGGGCATCAGATCCCATTACAGATGGTTGTGAGCCACCATGTGGTTGCTGGGATTTGAACTCAGGACCTCTGGAAGAGTAGTCAGTGCTCCTAACCACTGAGCCATCCCTCCTGCCTCCATGTTATTAATCTTTAAAAAGACTCCTTTGTTAGGGGCTTCTTTAATTGAAAGTAAAATTTATTTCACTTGGTTAGTACTTAGTCTCAGAATTGCATTTTATCTTTTTTTTTTAATCTTTTTTTTCTTTTTTTTCGGAGCTGGGGTCCGAACCCAGGGCCTTGTGCTTGCTAGGCAAGCGCTCTACCACTGAGCTAAATCCCCAACCCCAGAACTGCACTTTAATCCAGGATCTAATCCATCCTGCCCCTGAAGAAGTGTGTCACCTGAGAGAACCAATGTATGAAAACAAATGTTTATAATTCACACAGAAGGGTGCCCTATCACAGGAACAGATATTACAGAACAGCGATAATAACACACTTCAAGATTAATCCTTTTCTGCTTGGCCCACTAAAAGACAGTTAGTTCGAAAGGGTATACTTATACATGGGTTGCGTTCTGCAAGACCTATTCGGAATCTAAAGGAAAGAGAGTTGAGCTCTGAGCGGGCTCATCTGCATACGCATCCCCAGCCTGGCAGAGACCATTACATAAGAGCAGCTCCATGGCTTGGGCTATTGTTTCAAAGGCCTCTGAGTCCACTAAATCTGTGTCCCAAAATAGTGGAGCCTGGGCGTCCCTGTGTCCAGCAAGGCTACACAGACTCCGTGCCAGTCTCAGGTAGGATCACGCTCACCCCGCCTGGCTTACTGGCTTAGATCTGAAATTTCATTTTATGAGTATCCCTGAGCACCAAATGTTCAGTCCTCAGTCCTCGCCCTGCAAATTCATTATTATCCGTTGCATGCACCCAGTGTCAGTTCTATATCCAGGTGGGACCCAGACCCATGCTCACAACTGTGAGAGCGGGAAGAGAGAATAGGATTTGTTTTAAGGTGAGTGGTTAAGCAAGATGGCATATTAAAGAAAAGGGGAGTTCCTTTAATGGCTTCCCTGGGAATTCTCAGGGATAGTGTCAGTTTACCCTGGAAGGGAGAGAGGAAGCAGGAGAGGATGGGTCTTTGGGTCCCGGGACAACCCCAGAGAGACGTAGAAGCCTCCAGGGGCCCTTCTCCTAGCATGCAGCACACAGCTGTAGGAGCAAGTCTCCGTTCTCCCTGGTGCATTTCCATGGGAACGGCTAGGCAGCTCCGTGCTGGGAGGTGTGCTCCATCTATTTCTGTGGCTTCTATCACCATGGCACCTACTTGTTCTGAAAAACACAGCTAAAAACGGAACGGGTGGGGGGGATCCACTTCCCTGCAAGCACCTTTTCCTGCAGCCGCTGTCATACCTGTGACTGCTCACATGGGCCTTTCCATCCCAAGGTTCTGTCTTGTGTGTCCCAAAGAGCGCAGAGGCTCACACCCTCTGCATCGGCGTGTGGGGGAGGGTCGGAAGATTTCCCACTAGACTTGCTGCAGGCATACACTGCCTGGAGGAACTCAAAAGTGAAGAGGTTTGCTTAGGAAAGAAGGGAGGAGTTGGGAGGCAGGGGCAGTATTGTCAGTCTACACAGATGTGCTCAAGGAAGAACCGGTGCTTATTCCAACAGAGGACCGTGGCCTTCCTGGGAGCAGAATTTCAATTCAGAGAAGGATGCCTTAGGGCCAAATCACTTACTAGAAGGTTTTCCTCAAGTTTGCTTTGAAACAACGTGCCTAGCCCGCAGTCTAGAATCAGACAAGAGCTTGAGTTCCAATCCTGACTCATCCGCTTGCTAGCCGTTCGTGCTTGCTGAGAACCTTTTCAGAGAGATCAGAGAGTACATACCTCACAGGGACAAGCCGCCCGCTGTGACCCAACCTTCATGGTTCTTAGGGTTAAAAAATGGGGGAATAGTAACACCTGCCTCAAAAAGGGCTTTGCGGCAGTCCCGGAAGGAAATGCTTCAAGAGTTGAGAGACCATCTGTGCCCTGCAGATGATGAGGGCAAGAGAAACACTGAGTGTTGCCATTCCAGGATGCCCAGTGGCTCCTGTTCCAGGCTTGGTGTTCATCCTTGGTCCCCTGGAGCAGGTACAAATGAGGCCCCAGTTCATGAATAATTCCTGCTTCTGGACTTCCACACTCATCGGTGTCTGAGGGCACAGCACATGTAGCACAGGACACACTTGAGTGTCATCAGCCTGGGCGCTTGATGTGACACACGGTACAAAGTAATTGTCAAGGGCTTCAACAAATCCCACCATGGCTATCTGCATGTAGATTTTAGAGTCAATAGCCAAGAATGGGTCTCAGCCTCTCTTTCCCGTTTATTAATTGAGTGACTCTGGATAGTCAGTTATTTCCCTTCCCATTGCTTCCTCATCTCTCCAATCTGTGAAATGGGTTAACAGTTCCTGTTTTAGAGACGTGGGTCCACAAGAGAAAAAAGTAGAAAGAGGCTCATACTCAGGGTCAGTACCCAATGGCCTCTCTGTAACAGTGGGATCTCTTCCCTTTTTATCTCCACGATGAACAGTTTTGAGGCAGAGTAAATACTGCAAGAAGTGAGTAAGGGATGGGCCTTATAATGGGAGGAAGTAGACTTGTTTCCTTGTTTCCTGCATTAAAACTCCCAGCTCACCCCAGGCCTGAGGTTCCCTCTCCCAGGCTTCACACTTCACAACTGCTCCCAAGAACAAAGGACCTCCTGTAGCAGCCACACAGCCTGTGGGCTGCTGTCTCGTGCAGCTCACTCCTTCCTGTCTTTTTATTTTATAAAAGCATCTCCTGGGGCTAGAGAGGTGACTCAGCTGTCAATTACTCTCTTCCCTTGCAGAGGTCTGGGTTCCATTCCCAGCATCCATTCAGCAGGTCACAACCATCTGAAAGTCTAGATCCAGGGGACCTGACACCCTCTTCTGGTATCTGTGGGCTCCTGTGTGTATGCACGTGCGGCACATAGACCTTGCAGGCACACCCAAATACATAAGTAAATCTCAAAAAACAGTGCCCCATATTGGGATAATTCTGGATAATTCCATAAGAATTCTGGGTTTTTCAAGCAGGGGAATCCACATGCTTTTAAGGAACTGGATTCGACTTAAGGCTCTAGGGAAGTCTTTCTCAACCTGTGGGTCTCTGTCCCTTCAGGGGTGTCAACCCCTTTTATGGGGCTCATTTAACACCATTGGAAAACACAGATATTTACATTACAACTCATATCAGCAGCAAAATTGCAGTTATGAAATAACAATGAAAATAATTTTATGGTTGGGGGTAGGTCTCCACAACATGAAGGACTGTATGAAAGGGATGGTTGAGAACCACTGCTCCAGAAACAGAACATGTGACTTAAGCTACCGCCTTGCATGCAGAAGTTGGTCAATGTGACCTAGGCTGGTCCAATTAGAATGACTCTCAGGGACAAATAACCCTATTAAAAAAATGGGGTTTAGAGCTAATCAAAGAATTCACAGCTGAGGAATGCCAAATGGCTGAGAAACTCCTAAAGAAATGTTCAACATCTTTAGTCATAAGGGAAATGCAAATCAAAACCACCGAGATTCCACCTCACACCAGTGAGAATGGCTAAGATCAAAAACTCAGGTGACAGCAAATGCTGGCGAGGATGTGGAGAAAGAGGAACACTCCTCCATTGTTGGTGGGATTGCAGACTGGTACAACCATTCTGGAAATCAGTCTGGAGGTTCCTCAGAAAATTGGACATTGAACTACCTGAGGATCCAGCTATACCTCTCTTGGGCATATACCCAAAAGATGCCCCAAAATATAAAAAAGACACGTGCTCCACTATGTTCATAGCAGCCTTATTTATAATAGCCAGAAGCTGGAAAGAACCCAGATGCCCCTCAACAGAGGAATGGACACAGAAAATGTGGTATATCTTCACAATGGAATACTATTCAGCTATCAAGAACAATGACTTTACGAAATTCATAGGCAAATGGATGGAACTGGAAAATATCATCCTGAGTGAGGTAACCCAATCACAGAAAAGCACACATGGTATGTACTCATTGATAAGTGCATATTAGCCCAAATGCTTGAATTACTCTAGATGCACAGAACACATGAAACTCAAGAAGGATGACCTAAATGTGAATGCTTCACTCCTTCTTTAAAAGGGGAACAAGAATACCCTTGGGAGGGGATAGGGAGGCAAAGTTTAGAACAGAAGCTGAAGGAATGCCCATTCAGAGCCTGCCCCACATGTGGCCCATACATCTACAGCCATCCAATTAGACAAGATGGATGAAGCAAAGAAGTGCAGGCCGACAGGAACCGGATGTAGATCTCTCCTGAGAGACACAGCCAGAATACAGCAAATACATAGGCGAATGCCAGCAGCAAACCACTGAACTGAGAATGGGACCCCCGTTGAAGGAATCAGAGAAAGAACTGGAAGAGCTTGAAGGGGCTCGAGACCCCATATGTACAACAATGTCAAGCAACCAGAGCTTCCAGGGACTAAGCCACTACCTAAATACTATACATGGACTGACCCTGGACTCTGACCTCATAGGTAGCAATGAATAGCCTGGTAACAGCACCAGTGGAAGGGGAAGCCCTTGGTCCTGCCCAAGACTGAACCCCCAGTGAACGTGATTGTTGTGGGGAGGGCAGTAATGGGGGGAGGATGAGAAGGGGAACACCTATATAGAAGGAAAGGGAGAAGGGTTAAGGGGATGTTTGCCTGGAAACTGGGAAAGGTAATAACAATTGAAATGTAAATAAGAAATACCTAAGTTAATAAAGATGGAGGAAAAAAAAAGAACTTGTGCTGTGGGTTCAAGGCCTGGATCTGGTCCAGAAATTTACTATGCTACACAAAACCAGAGGCAAAAACTGTCCTACAGAGGAAAACCTAATAAAGAGGTGCAGTTGGCGTATGACGCCATTGTGAATACCCACACGTACTACACGTATGACTTGCCCAACCACTGAACTGACTAGTTCTGAGTGGGCACATTCAACGTTTAAAGCAATTCAAGTTGGCTTTTCTGTCCCTTCATGATGAAAGCAAAAGGAACATTGCTTCCCCCCTGCAGGTTCAGGCTTCTCACCACATTAAAACCCGACTCCAGCATCCGTTCTTAAAGTCTCTTGCTTTACTCGATTTCATTTCCTTCCTCATTCTCTAACCCCCGTGTGCCACTAACAAGTGCCTTCCACACACCTGATCCTAGCAATAAAGTTCCCCGGGAAGCTGGGAGATAGATGACTTGGTCGTAGTACGGTGTCACCATTAGTCTTAGGAGGATTCTAAGGTCCCCAAAGAATGAAAACATTTCCTCTACAGCCACACACTTAAAAGATCAGATTGTAGAAGCAGACCTGGTGTTATGTTCTTATTTGAATATGTGTGGAGGGGTGCACACATACTTCTGAGCATGCTGGTGGAGACCAGAAGTCACTTCTGGTGCCTTCCTCAATTGATTTCCACATCATCATCATCATCATTACCACCGCAACCACCACCACCATCACCACCACCACCACCATCACCACCATCACCACCACCACCACCACCACCATTACCACCACTACCACCACCACCATCACCACCACAACCACCACCACCATTACCACCATTACCACCATCACCACCACCACCACCACCATCACCACCACCACCATCACCACCACTACCACCACCATCATCACCACCACCACCACCATCATCACCACCACCACCATCACCACCACTACCACCACCACCACCACCACCATCACCACCATCACCACCATCACCACCACCATCACCACCATCACCACCACAGTCATCCTCTTCCCCATCCTCATATTGAGACAAGGCTTCTCACTGAACCTAGAGTCCACTGACTCAGCTAAACTGCCTGACCAATGAGCTTCAGGGAATGTGCTGCCTCAGCATCCCCGGCCCTTAGGCTGCAGGAGTGAGCATACGGTTGCATTCACCTTTTGCTTAGGGTCTTCATGTTTGCTCAGCACGGACTGACAAGCTGAACCCTCCCACTCCCTGGCGTTCTGTTAAAAATAGTATGTTGTTTCATGTCCCCAGCGAACTGTACCGGTTCTTGATCACAAGGTCCTATGTTTCTTCCTTCTTTGATCTTCTGGTGGCTAGAGTTTCATAACAAGCTCTTGTTCTTTTTCTCAATCTGTGTTGTAAGTTCTTATTTGAGTGTGTATAGGAAGGTGTACATAGGGGCGTGTGCATGTTGTGTGGAGACCACAGGTTATTTCTGGTGTATTCCTCAATGGCCCTCCATACCAAATGGCACATGGAGCTACGATAAAAATATCCTCAAGGATCTGACTTCTGAATACTTAAAAAAAATCAAACCAGACTTCAGGATAAGTGGTTAACATATATACATTTTTTGTTGTTTTTTAAACAAAATGCTTTGTTGTAATTACGCTATTCTTAGTTCTAAGGGGCCGTTGTCTTAAGGGCCAATGTTTTTGTTCATATTATGGGTTTTTTTTTGTAATTTGTGAAAGTCAGTAAGTGGAGTCTGTTGGTCTTTCTGCACAGAAGTCGAATTCAGAGAAGAGTGAGCCCTCACAGCGATGCATGACAGATGGATGGAGCAAGGCCCTTACCCTATAAGTGGCTTTCGGATTTGCCTGTTTGTGTCCAGGCCTCTTCATTTATCAGATAGATACAAAATCCCAACATCTCCCTGGATTGTCAGGAAATTAGATCATCAAAGTCAACCAGTCCAGAAGAATTGCCAGGCATTGCCTGAGCTCATTGGATGTCTTGTCTGAGCACTGGCCAATGGCCTGCCCTCATACAAATGTGTCTTTCCTATCCCACAGTTGATGGCCAACCTTTCCCAGAAGCCAATGCAAACTACAAGGGCTCAAGAAAGCAGGGGCCCACTAGGTAGGGAGACGTTTTCATCTCATTTCTTGCCAAGCACAGACTCGCTTCTGAAAAGCCATAGCATGCCAACAAGTGATTGAAGCTTGGTTTGCTTTGTTTAACATCCAAGTTCACTGTGTTTAGATTACAACTAAGCCTCTTTTCTTTGGTCTCTGCCTAGCAAGCCATGGACACTTCTAGATCTGACAGCTTGAGCATCAGGTTTGACTTATCAAAAGGCAGAAAGGAATTTGCCAGGAGCTCAGGATGTATTTTCAATTAAGGTAGGGAAAGGTTCCTCAGAACGTCCCCTAGCATCTTGAGGGTTATAGAATCCCAGCACTCAGGAGGAGGAGGAGGAGGAGGTAGGAGGGTCAGGAATTCAAGGTCACCCTTGAACACAGCAAGCTCTAGTTTGAAGCCAGAGTGAGACCCTGTCTCAAAACCATCCTAATTATGGGCTGGCAAGACAGCTCAGTTGGTGAAGATCTTCATTCTGCAAGCCAGGGATTTCAGTTTGATTCCTGAAACCCACACAATGGTAGAAGAAGAGAAATAACTCCACAGAAGCTGTCATTTTATGTGATCAGGCACATATGATGGACACACACACACACACACACACACACACACACACACTAAACAAAATCAAATTATCAGTATCAGAGTCTTTGTTAGCAAGAGGAAATACAATGTCCCTCAGGCAAGCTCAGTAATCTGCACTTATCTGGAGTTTAAGTGGGGATACCTAGCCCAAGGGATAAGAAGAGATAAAGTAAGCTTTCATTTCCTTTTAAAATATTTATTTATTTATTTTATGTATATGAGTACACTGTAGCTGTCTTCAGACACACCAGAAGAGGGCATCAGATCTCATTACAAATGGTTGTGAGCCACCGTGTGGTTGCTGGGATTTGAACTCAGGACCTCTGAAAGAGCAGCCAGTTCTCTTTCTTTACCCGTTGAGCCATCTCTCCAGCCCCAAGTTTCCATTTTCTAACTCTCTTTAGCATCAAACACGGCTGTTCTCAACCTGTAGGTTGTGACCCCTTTGGCAGTTACATATCAGTTATCCTACATATCAGGTAATTTACATTACGATTCACAGCAGCAGTAAAATTATAGTTATAAACAAAATAATTTTATGGTTGGGTGTCACCACGACATAAAGAACTATATTAAAGGATTATAACATTGGGAAGGTTAAGAACTACTGCTCAAATACAAAGAATAGAGCTTAAATTTTGTTTATATTCATATATGTTTGCTTTCAAGACAAAGTTTAGCTCTATGCGGCTCAGGCTAGCCTCAAACTCATGATCCCCCTGCCTCAGCCTTTGGAATGCAGTATACTGGTATATACAGCACCATTCCTGGCTCCATCCCAGAGGCTTCTGATGTACGTCCATCTTTTTCTAAGAAGCAATTCAGTTTCTCTTTACCAGAGCCGTTGTTTTCTAAGTGTGGCCTCTGACTGCATCAGAATCCTGGAGCAGCTGCCAAACATGTGCACCTCTGGCTCTGTGCCCGTTTTGCTGCACGCATCATAGAGAGCAATGTCTAGGGGTTGGGGAGATGGCTCAATGGGCAAAGAAAGGCTGGCTGCAAGAGTGTGATGGTTTGTTGTTTGAACCCCAAATTTTACCTGTAAAGCTGGGTGCAGGGGTGCATTCCTCCTGTGAGATAAGGGGCTGGAGATAGAAGAATCCCTGAAAGAATCCCTCATGGGTCAGCTAGCCTGACGTACACCATGGTGAACAGCAAAAGAGAGACCCTGACTCAAACAAGGTAGAAATGGAGGACTAACACCTGAGGTTTCTTCTAAGTGCCTACACACACACACACACACACACACACACACACACACACACACTCACACACTCACTCTCACACACAGAATAGGACATGCACACTATCACACATAAGAATGGATACACACGGGGTTGGGGATTTAGCTCAGTGGTAGAGCACTTGCCTAGCAAGCACAAGGCCCTGGGTTCGGTCCCCAGCTCCGAAAAAAAGGAAAAAAAAGAATGGATACACACTTACACACAAGAATTGGACACACACACGGAATAGGACAGTCTCATACAGAAGAATGGATACACACTCTCACACACAAGAACGGATACATACACAGGAATCAACACACAAAGGAATGAATACACACATACTCAGACACACTCATACACAAGAATGGGCACACCCACACATGAGAATGGATACAGTCACACACACAGTCATACACATACTCAAACACAAGAATACACACACACACACACACATCTTCTTGGTCTCAGTTTAGACCCCCAACATATGTAGGAAAATTAATATGGACTAAAATCCAAGATCCAGATGTGCTGTCACCATGATAGACCTTGGACAGATTATTGAGTCTCTCTGGTCCTCAGATTTATCACCTGGGTAAAGGGCATCCAAGCCTTGGGAGGAGCAGGCTGCACTCTGCCCTGAGTGTCTGTTGGACAGCGGCATTCTGGCTGTGCTTGCTGCCTTAGCTGCTTTATTCAGTGTAGAGCAGCGATTCTATCTGAGCTGTCCCACCCCAAATGTAGGCACTAAGAAAGAATGAGTCCTCATCTCATCTGTGGAAGTCAACACCCACCCCTTGTCCAGCCCAGCCATAAGGTGCAAGGTGTTAAATAATGCATTCGCACTAATAAAAAGTTACGACCTTTGAACTTACTGAATTTAATTAGGAACACACAGACTTATCAAAGTCATAACAGTGGGGGAGGGTTAGGAAGGTGACTCAGCTGGTAATGTTCCTTGAGAGTATGAGAACCTGAGGTTGATTCCTAAAACTCATATAAAAATAGTTGGATAAAGTGGTACACACACACACACACACACACACACACACACACACACACACACACACACACAAACACACACACAAAATTCAGGCCTGTGAGCTTATCCAACATCCCAGATCAATGAATGATACAATGCACTCACCTGAAATGTCCAAAGGGAAGGGCACCTCACCAGGGAGTTATCGGAACACTTGGTTCGAATGTCACAAGATCACCAGGTGACAAACCTGTGACCCTATGTCCAGGCTTAACCTCAGCAATGGTTTTGGCCCCCTGGAGTTACTTGACATTTGTTCATTGTTCTCTTGGTCTGTCATGGCCTTGCTAAATGCTGTGGCTGCAGACAGCCCTAAAAAGCAAGGCTCAGCCACCCACTCTCCGTTGGCCACTGAGCAGGTAAGGGGTAGAGAAAAGCAGAGTGAAAAGCGGAGAAGGGGTTTGTTCATTTGGCCACACTGGGAAGAGGAACACAGAAGGGGACCAGTGACCCCAGTCCAAGTCCATCTTTGGGTCCTAACATGAGTTAAGTTTAAGTGGGGGGGAGAAGGTGCGCATGACTAAGTAGTCCTGACCGAGTCCTGTCTGGGCTCTTGGCACAAGGTGCACATTCTGTTCTGCAAGGCATTAGCGCTATACAAAATCTCTTCCTCGGAGACAAGCTCCCCTCTGGCTGGTGTCGGGGCCCCAGCCTTTTCCTTCTCCAGTGAGTGACTCCTAGGGAAGCCCCAGTTCCTTGGGGCTCATTGTCTCAACAACTGTCAGTCTCTCAAAATACCTTCTCTCCTGACACAATGGTTATGTTCTTGTAGCCTTTCTATAACCAGGGACTTGCTGGACAGCCAGTCAGAGTCCCAGGCCCTAGGGAGAAAGCCTGCCACAAACCTTCTGAGTGGATCTGGACAATGGCTCAGCAGGTAAAGGTGCCTGTCACCAAGCCTGACAACCTGAATTTGATGCCTTGGACCAATGTTGTGATAGAAGAGAACTCCTGAAAACTGCCCATAAATCAAAACATGACAAAAATCCTCTGAGCATGTCACAGCCTCTTTGGACTGGCACAGATCACACATCACATCCCAAACACCAGGAATGTGTAAGCTAGAAGTTCTGGAAGGTGAAGCTCTAAATCAGAGAGTCAACAGAACCACATACTTTCTGTAAGCTTCTGGAACATTCCTTTCTGATCTCTCTCAGCTTAGTCTCTTGTAAAATTATATTTTCTAGCTATTAGTGGTAAATGAAAGTGCAACTGGCTTGCATAGATTGATTTTATGTCGATTAAAACTTTTCCTGATTTATCGCATGGTTTTTGAAAACTTAGTTGTGGGTGATATTGGATTTTCTCTGTGATCATAGTTTCTTCCATGGGGTGACAGAAATGGCCATGAGCAGCCCTTGCTTACATGGTCTTTGCAGATAACAATTTCAAAGGCCTAGCATATTTACTTCCTTGCAACTACACATAGCTTGATGCCTTGGGTCATGTGGCCATCCCTTAACAAACCTAGACCTGGGGCAGAGAGTACAGCTCAGTGGCAGGGCATTTACTCAGCAGTCAGGAAGCGCTGGTTCAGTCCCCAGCACTGAGCAGGGGGCAAAGGCTGCTCCATGTTCATGAAGAAGGGGAAAGGTTATTTGATTGACCACTTAGGTCCAATACAGACTGACAGCACCACCAGGAATGGGGAAGAACAATCTTTAAACCCTCCTACATGTTGTCATTTGGACTCCAGGCCACTCAGTTGATCCACAGTGATCTTATCTCAAGAGTCTTCAAGTCTTTATACCTATAAAGACTCCTTTTTTGTGTGCAGAAAGAAAAGACAACATCCAAAAAGAACAGAAGAAACATAGATGTGTGGGCCTGCGAAGGGGGTGAGAGAGGAAAAGTGAACCCTAAGCCAGGACAGCCTGAAGCCACCAAAGCACAGACAAGATCACACACAGAGGCATAAATCTAAGAAAACATGTGAAACCTCATTATGGAGAACTTAACTAAAATACCTTAAAGAAGAATAAATGCAGACAAGTTCTGTTCATGACAGAAAGACTCAGTATCACAAATATGTTGCTTTTCTCTAAATTGGCACATACATTCTGGAATATTTCAACCAAAGTCCTAGCAGTGTGTGAGTGTGTGTGTGTGTGTGTGTGCGTGTGTGTGTGTGTGTGTGCGCGCGCGCGCGCGCGCGCGCTCTATGTGTTTAGTCATATCTGTATGCAGGGACATGTGGGCATGAAGGCCAGGGGACAATCCTGAGTATCATCTCTTAAGGACCAGTCACCTTTCTATTGAGTCTCCCTGGCCTGGCACTCAGCAAGTGGCCAGGCTGGCCAGTCAGAGAGCCCCAGAGAAGCGCCTGTCTCTGCCTCCCCAGTGCGTCCAATGCTTTGTATACTTTCTGCAGCTTGAACTCAGTCAGGTTCATCTTGCACTGCAAACACTTTAACCAACGGAGCGATCTCTGCAGCTTAGGAATGTATCATTTTATTTTAAAGGAACTCAACAACCCAATTCCAAATTCACTATTGAGATGGGATCTTTCTCTGTCGTTGCCAGGCTGACCTTAAACTCATGGACTCGAGTGATCCTTTTTCTTCAGCCTCTTGAGTAGGAGAGACTACAGGTATGTGCTATGTTACTATGCCCAACTCTGATTTCAAAATGCATATGGAGGTGTAAAGGGCCAGGAAATATCATCTCATTTCAAAAGAGAAAGCAAGCAAGCAAGCAAGAAAGAAAGAAAGAAAGAAAGAAAGAAAGAAAGAAAAGACAAGAAAAAGAAAAAAAACAACAACAAAACCCCAAACCAGACAGGTTAGGAGGCACATCCTTTACAAGATGTCAAGGTTCATGCACCCATAATGATTAAGAATGAACCAGGTAGACTCACCACTCAACGACAAGAAGTGAACAGTCCAATTAAACCATGGGTGAGGTGCCTAAATAGATCTTTCTCCAGAGGAACTTTACCAATGAGCAAGGAACTAGAAAAAGAGGCTGACCCTCTGAACCAGTGGCTCCCCACCTTCCTAATGCTGGGACCCTTTAATACAGTTCCTCAAGTTGTGATGACACCCCCTCACCACAACCATAAAATTAGTTTCATTGCTACTTCATAACTGCCATTTTACTACCATTATGAACTGTGTTGTAGATATCTGCATTTTTGAACAGTCTTAGTCAACCCCTGTGAAAGGGTCATTTAACCCCCAAAGGGGTCAAAACCTACATACAGCCTGAGAGCTGTTTTACAGTATAAAGCATTACAGACTGCAGATCAAACCACGGGGATCTGATCCGGAGTCCATTGCAAAACACAAAAGCAAAAGCAGAAGACGGGAGTTAGCCAAGATTTAGAGAAGTGTAAACCTTCGAGCACTCCTGCTGTGAACTTGAAATGGTGGGGCCTCCTTGAAGATCCAATGACTAATCCCCAAACAAGTAAACAGTGTAGCCCATTTCAGGTATGTGCTTTAAAGGACAGAGAGCAAGAAATTCACTTCGTTTGAACACACCAGTGTTCCTAACTGCACCGTTCACTATGGCTCAAAGTCGGAAGCAATCCAAATACTGATGGGTGATAAACACTTGCTTATATGCTTCTGATACAATACTACCCACCCTTTAAAAGGAACGGAATCTCTTACACATAGTGTAATGCAGATGTGTCCTGAAGGCATTATGAAAGCCACCACCAGTGAAGCCAGGTAAAGATAAACACTGTATGATTCCACTTATATGAATATCTGAATGGGTTAAATTCACAAAGATAGCAAAAATATCAGAATATCGGCTCCCAGTGACTTGTAAGGGGACAGGGATAGGCGAGAGTTTTAGTTTGAGATGAGAAAAAAGTTCTGGAGGAAGATGGTGGTGTTGGTTCAACACCTCTGAATTCACACAGAGAACTGTTAACATGTTGAACATGAAGGTCAGTAGCCGCCAGTTGTGAAGTGACTGAAACCTCTGCTGTGAAATCTGACATTGACATGCATGTCTGGAGAGGTTAGAAATGTAGATTTCTAAAGAAGAGGAGGAGGAAGAGAAGAAAAAAGATGAGGAGGAGGAGGAGGAGATAACTAGATAGTATGATGTAGGCTACTTCAGCTTGTTCTATAAGGAAACAACACTCTTGGGGCTAGGGAAATGACTCGACTGGTAAAGAAAATACTTGCCTGAGTCCAATCTCTAGAGCCCAAGGCTGAGCACGGTGCATGGTAGAACTCTTAGAGCAGGGAGGCAGAGACAAGAGGATCCCTGGGGCTCTCGGGCCAGCCAGCCTAGTCGTTGGTGAGTCCCAGTCCCAGTGAGAGACCCTGTTTCAAAACACAATGTGCGCTTCTGAGGAACTATATCTGAGGTTCATCTGGCCTCTACAAACACCTGCATATGTGTGCGTGCACACAGACACAGCCACAGACACACAGACACACACACACGCGCACGCACACACACACACACACACACACGTATATACACATTTGTGAAAAAACACTTGTATGCACAAAATAAAAACTAAATTTAAAAGAGAAAAAGACACTCCCCCATCTTCCCAGTCCTGCTTGACCTTCTGGAAGGCAGGGAAAGAGAACCACAGCCAGGCGCTCATCTTTCTTTCTGGAGTCAGTTAATCAACTGAACCAAGAACTAGGAAATCACATTTCAGGATTGCAAAAGTCTACTTCCCTGTCCCAGGCTCCCAGTGTAAGCAAAGGCTGGGAGAAGGACAGCATAGTGGGGGGACAGAGCACAAAGAGGAGGCCTTCTCCACTGCCCTGACCCTTAGAAATACCTGTGCACAAACGGCAGTCCACTGGTGACAGCACGAGGGCCAGCTGGATCAGCCCCACCCCACCCTTCAGCTCAACTTGTCCAGGGTAGAGGCCAAGAGGCTGCGGTGTAAAGCCTGGCTGGGGGAGGGCAGCGTGCAGGAAATGAGCCAGGAGACAAGGCAAGGACAGAGTCCAGATTCCAGGGTGTGACTTGCCTAGGTTTCTGGTCTGCTGGGCAGCCCTTGGAGTTATTAGAGAATGACTTTGTGACCGTGTAAGAGTGTCAGAGAGTTGTCTTGCCTGAGTACCCCAGTCAAACAACCCACAGTGGAAGATTGTTCAACTGCCAGAGGCTAACCCCAGATGTGCAAATAGAGTCTAAAGGGACTTGCTCTCCCTCCCCTCGCCTTTCTCTCTCACTCTCTCTGATGTCCCCAGTGAAGGCAGTGGTAAGGGAAATCTCCTGGAGAGCCCTGTCCTGCATCCTCTGGATGCTGAAGGAACTCGAGGTCTTCGGCAGACACTAAGAGGCTCCTTGTCACACCTTGCGACCTTCCACATGCTGGGCGACAGTAGCATGACCTGTCCCCATCCCTCCATCCACAGATTACAGTGTCCTACTTGTCTCTATGCTAAATGCTGCATAATGGCTAGATTAAGAGCAACGTCATACTGACCAAGAAAAATACACATAAGCTAACTTTGTAGCTTGGATCACATTGGGCAGCGTGATTCCAAAATTGTTTAGTTAGAAAAGGTGGGCGGTGGGCAGTGAAGGAGTGGTGCTTGTAAGCCATCTGTTTCTTCCTGTATTGTAGTGGGTTGTCCTGAGGCTCTCCCCAAAGATATATCCGAGCTTGAGTTCCTGGTACTTGAGAACATGGCCTTCTATGAGGAAAAGGGTATTTGTAGATATAATTCCATGAAGATTCTTTAAGATGAGATTCCTGTGGGTCAACTGAGTGACCCGTAGTCCAAGGGCAACATCTATGAGGGAAGAGTTAACAAAGAGCAGGAGAAACACTGAAGGAAGGGGTGGCCTGTGAAAGAGGAGGAGAGGTGGGAGGGAGGCCCTAAGCCAGGACAACAAGAACAGCCTGAGGCAACCAAAACCAAGACAGGTCAGAAAAGAATGTTCCAGAAGCCTGCGGAGGATGTATGGTTCTGCTGACTCTCAAATGTAGGTCTCCTGCCTTCCAGAACTTTGAGCTAACATACTTCTGATGTGATGTGTGGCAGTCCAAAGAGGCTGCTACATGTCCAGAAAGTTATAAAGTGTATTTATGTATACATGTATGTGTGAAAGTTATAAGGTGTATTTATGTATACATGTATGTGTGTATGCATGTATGTATGTATACGTGTATGTATGTATGTATGTGTGTGTGTCTTTGTGTTGTGTGTGTGTCTACATGTGTGCAATACTACAGTACATGTGTGAAAGTCAGAAAACAACTTTCAGAAGTTGATTCTCCCCTCCACCTCCTAGGGATCAAGGTCAGGTTGTCAGGCTTGGTGGCAGACACCTTTGTCTGCTAAGCCATCTTGCCAACCCCATCTAAAAGGTTTTAAGACTGTTCTTCCCCATCCTTGGTGGGACTGTTATTTCAGTCTGTATTTCAGACCTAGGTGATCAATCAAAATAACCCTTCCTCGTGAACATGACGTGCCCCATTACTCAGTGCCAGGGATTGAGCCCAGGGCCTTCTGAATGCTAGGCAAGTGCTTTACCACCAAGCTGGACCCTTAGTCCCAGGTCTGTTTTGTAAAGGGATGGTCACATGATGGCACTCTATGTGTAACTTCAGGGAACTAATATTCCATGCCTTTGAAACTGTTATCTGTAAAGACAATGTAAAGCAGGGCTTACATTTCAGTCACCTCATGGAAATAGCTGACCTGAGGAAGAAGTCAAGAGAGAAAGAAAAACCTAGGCTGAAAAAGGAAAGTCAGGTTTCCATGCACCCCACACTCTACATGCCTAGAAAGATGTGTTACAGTAAATGGCCCTTTATGGCTTACGTCACAACGAGACAGCACCTCCATCATTCCAGACAGCAAGTCCAGCAGTAACTAAACATCAAGTCTGATAACTAAAAGCAACCTTCTCCTGACAGTGAAGGCGTCTATGAAGCAAGGAAGGTTCTTCCTGGTGGACAACCCCATTTGCTAGAACTGTGCAAGGAGCCCCAGCAGTCCCTCATCTGAGGAAAGCCACACTGTCCAACAGCGAGCCTAACGCTTATCAAGTAACTGTCCTGAGGAGGACCTATCTCATTCTTCCAGTCCCTGCTGAACTGTCAACAGACCAAAGGCGACGATGCCCTGAATGGGGGGTCCCAGAGAGAGGAGATAGCAGGGAGGAGATGGTGCTCTCCGCCAGCTGGCTGCATAGCTCTATAAGAATGACACTTAAAGCCAAAGGATGCTCCATTTGAAAGTCAGAAACAACCAAGTGTGGCTCAATCCTATAACCCCGGCACTTGGGAGGTGGAGACAGGAGGATAAAGAGTTCAAAGCAAGTTTTAGGCTACATGGAGTGCAGGAGAACCTGTCCAAAAAATAAAAGTGAAATAAAAACAAAAATGTTGGGAGCATGCTGAAGAGTGACACTTTGACAGGGACAAGGTTCTGAAAAAGTACGGTTCACTTCTTTCCCATTCATAAAGCAACCTCCACATGTGTGCATGGGCTGCAAAGAGGGAAAGAAGATGAACATCAGATGTGAGAAGGAGGATTAGCAGTTTCAGGCCACCCTGGGCTACATAGGGGTTCTCTCTCTCTCTCATACACACACATACACCATATACCACATATACATACACACAGACACACACAGACACACACAGACACACAGACACACACACACACACACACACACACACACACAGAGAGAGAGAGAGAGAGAGAGAGAGAGAGAGAGAGAGAGAGAGAGAGAGAGCAGGGAGGTGGTGCACCAGTTGAGTTTTGATAGAATTTAGCACTAGGAGATAGATTGGCATCCCAAGTGCTGGGCACCACCACCAATAGTGATGAGGGGCTGGGAAGGCAGATGAAACTGACCAGAATCATAGGTTAAAGTAAAGGAATGTGGCCATTATCAGTGCCATGCTTTGTATCTGAAATGTCTCCCACAAGTCCCTGTATTTCTGACTCTGTCTTTAGGAGATAGGGTCTGGATGGAAAATCGGTCTATAGAAGTAGGTAGGCCTTTCAAGGTTCAGTCTCTCTCCAGTCTTTGGTACAGCATCTTGTTTCCTGATTGCCACCATGATGCGATTAGTTACCTCATTCTCCTGCCAACACGGACTGAGCTGTTCCTGCCGCCGTGCCTCTCCCACCATGACGGACTAAGAATCCCTTAAACTGTGAACTCATGGAAGCCTTCCCCATTTGAGTTGTTTTTATCAGGCCTTTTGCATTTCCTGCAAGGAGGAAAGTATTTAATACTATTGGGAGAGCTTAGGGAGTGTAGAGGAGTAAGGATGTTGTGAGCAATGATCCAGCCATGACTTGGATTAAAACCTAGGACCTTTACCATAGTTGTGTGACTTTTCCAAAAGCAAGCAGAACTTTCCCAATGGCAGAGAAATGAGAGGAAGCAAAGGTTCAAGGCACTGGAAAAGGTAGAGTTGGCAGATGTAAGACCTGATGGAATTCAAAGTGACAACGAGAAAGAGGAATCCTCTGTCATGGTGAGATTTTTATTTTCAACACGGCAAGTCGTTACCCTCATGAAAAGACAGGATTTTTTGTTTTGTTTTGTTTTTTTTTTGAGAAAGGGTTTCTCTATGTAGAGCCAGTTGTCCTAGAATGCACTATGTAGACCAGGCTGGCCTTGAACCCAGAAATCCACCTCTGCCTCCCAATGCTGGGATTAGAGTGTGCACCACCACCACATGATGAAAAGAAAGAATTTAGAAGGGGAGGCTTTGGAGGGGAATGATGGTGAGCCTGGCTGTCATAAGCTAAACAGGAGGAAGCCATGTGACATGTCTCAGAGGCTGGGTGTCAAGCACCAGTTCCAGGGAGGTGATCCACATGGAAACAATCAGCTCTCATCATGTGGTAGAAGACACCAGAGGACAGGGCAGAGGTCAAGAAGGACAGTGGACAGGACACAGAGACTCATGCGCCATCGGGGTGAGGTAAACGGGAAACTCTGTAAAGGCAATGGGAAATGTTGTCTATCAAGATAAAGTGGACGCCTCCAGAGTCATGCCACTGTGAGACACAGGGGCAAGATGTGTGGCAATGCCTAGTTCCAGAAAGATGTAATCAGGAAGTGATCCACAGAAGTGTCTGACGGCAATGAGTGTACTGGTAGTGCTAGAATATAGGCTCAGTGCATGACTACGAGAGACAGACAGACAGATGGACGGACAGACAGACAGAGACTGAGACAGAGAGACAGAGAAAGGCAGAAATAGGGAGACAGAGAGGGAGAGAGGGAGAGAGGGGGGGGAGGGAGGGTGAGTGAGCCACAGGTGGAGGGAGGTTCCAGGAGAGATGGGACAGCCTTAGGCAGGATCACGCCTTTCCTTAAAGAGAGCAACTGAGGGGACCCAAGCCACCCGCCTCCCTAAAGGATGAGAGAGACTTATGAATGTTGAAGAAAGGTTTGAAAGCTATAAAGTGAGGCATGAGTGATGAGCTGCTGTAAGGCAGGCTGGAAAAAAATCCTTAAAACCCAAATAACAGGGGTTGGGGATTTAGCTCAGTGGTAGAGCGCTTGCCTAGCAAGCGGAAGGCCCTGGGTTCGGTCCCCAGCTCCGAAAAAAAGAAAAAAGAAAAAAAAAAAAAAGAAAAAAAAAACCCAAATAACAAAATGCATTTTAAAAAAATGCATTAATGGGCTGGGGATTTAGCTCAGTGGTAGAGCGCTTACCTAGGAAGCGCAAGGCCCTGGGTTCGGTCCCCAGCTCCGAAAAAAAAGAACCAAAAAAAAAAAAATGCATTAAAAAAGTCTATTTTTTTAAAATTGCAAATACCATCTAGCAATTTGGCAGATATCCTAGAAAGCCTGCAAAATCTGTCAGGGAGAGGGATACGTTTGGATTTCTACATCTGTCATCCTTAACTGAAGAAGGGAAATTTAATTAAATTAACTGGAAGGGTTCGGTCCTGTGTACCTGGTGTGGGCTTGCATGTGCACACCACACTCATACACACATGCCCGAGCAGAGATTTGTGGAGCAATGGACCGTGCCAGGAAACTTGGTAAGGTTGCGTGGGTTGGAAGTCCAGGAACCCAGAGAGGTAGGTAGGAAGGTAGGAGCTTCACCTCCTAACCAGGCCCCTATCACGTGGCCACACTTCCTACATAGGTCAAGTGTGCTTCTCCATGCTAATGAGGTATCTAGAGGCCCCTGGGGATTTAGCCAATCAGCTTCCCTTCCAGGCATTGCTTCCTGCAAAAGGTGTTTAATCTCTGTCCACCCTGAGGAGGGGGTATGCACCCATTTTCCACGATGAACAATCAATAAACAGTCTGGAACCAAGGACTGTCTCTCTCATAAAGAACCGCCTTGGGGAGCATACAGTCTAAAGCCATCTAAGTCTCCCGCAGAAGGCCCCTCTGCTCTCCCAGATAATCACTGCTAAGCTTAAGACTCAGCACAGATGAACTAAGCCAGAGTCCCCCTTTCCCCAGCCCAGGCTCCTCAGCCCAAGGGCCCAACTCCTTTCCCAACTCTCCCAGAGACCCAGGAGTATCTGGATGTCCAGGAGTTCAGGAGCACCCCGTCCCCAGGCCTGTGGACTCCCGCCCCCACCCTCTGTTCCAGGCTCTTCTTCGTGGTTTCCAGTGGTGACTGGACACCCAGGAGTCAGGAAACCCCAGCTTTGTACTCCCACATCTTAGGCTGAGTTTTCCCACCCCGGAGCCTAGCACCCGATAGTGGGTGTAGGGTAAATGCAGTCTAAAAACTCTGTGTTTCACCTGCCCAAGTGAGGTTCCCACATCCCAGCAGCAGGGCAAACGCAAAACCCACAGAGCAATCTGCATATCCATGGAAACTCACCAAGTACAGAGACAGGTGTGGCCCAAGGAATTCAAAGGCTCCCAATTCCAGTGAGCCAGGGACTTCTAGTGAGCTGGCTGCCCTGTAGACACAAGAAAGAGTCCTATGTGGCAGACCTTTCAGATAGGCCCACAAAAT